>NC_056444.1:20863804-21163804 GCF_018296145.1 Oncorhynchus tshawytscha
ACCGAGTTCCAAACTGCCTCTGGAAGCAACATCAACACAATAACTGTTTGTCGGGGTGCTTCATGAAATGGGTTTCCATGGCCGAGCAGTCGAACACAAGCCTAAGATCACCATGCGCAAAGCCAGCTGTCGGCTGGAGTGGTGTAAAGCTCGCCACCATTGGACTCTGGAGCAGCATTCTCTGGAGGGAGGAATCACGCTTCACCATCTGGCAGTCCACGGACAAATCTTGGTTTGGCGGATGCCAGGGGAATGTTACCTGCCCCAATGCATAGTCACAACTGTAACGTTTGGTGGAGGAGGAATAATGGTCTGGGGCTGTTTTTCATGGTCCGGTCTAGGCCCCTTAGTTCCAGTGAAGGGAAATCTTAACGCTACACCATACAATGACATTCTAGACGATTCTGTGCTTCTAACTTTGTGGCAACATTTTCTGCAAGGCCCTTTCCTGTTTTATCATAACAATGCCCCTGTGAACAAAGCGAGGTCCATCCAGAAATAGGATGTCGAGATCGGTGTGGAAAAACTTGACTGGCCTGCACAGAGCCCTGACCTCAACCCATCAAACACCTTTGGGATGAATTGGAACGCCGACTGCGAGCCAGGCCTAATAGCCCAACATCAGTGCCCAACCTCACTACTGCTCTTGTGGCTGAATGGAAGCAAGTCCCCGCAGCAATGTTCCAACATCTAGTGGAAAGCCTTCTCAGAAGAGTGGAGGCTGTTATAGCAGCAAAGGGGGAACCAACTCCATATTAATGACCATGATTTTGGAATGAGATGTTCGACGATCAGGTGTCCACATACTTTAGTTATGTACAGTAGAAACACATACACTGAGTATACAAAACATTAAGAACACCTTGCTCTTTCAATGACAGACTGACTAGGGGAATCCAGGTGAAAGATATGATCCCTTATTGATGTCACTTGTTAAATCCACTTAAATCAGTGTAGATGAAGAGGAGGAGACAGGTTAAAAATATATTTTTAGGCCTTGAGACATGCATTGTGTATGTGTGCCATTCAGAGGGTGAATGGGCAAGACAAAACATGTAAGTGCCTTTGAACAGGGTCTGGTAGTATGTGCCAGGCGCACCGGTATGTGTCAAGAACAGCAACGTTGCTGGGCTTTTCACGCTCAACAGTTTCCCGTGTGTATCAAAAATGGTCCACCACCGAAAGGACATCTAGCCAACTTGACACAACTGTGGGAAGCATTGGAGTCAACTCAATATTAGGAAGGTGTTCCTAATGTTTGGTATACTCAGTGTAATATATTAGGAACAGAGTTGGGGTCTCAACTTACTGTTAAGAGTTAGAATAGTAGAATACACAAGGTCCAATTTTGACAATTGGTTGTGCATCAGGAATGTTTATCTTATGTCAGTCACTGACGCTCACTCGATTAGCATATGTCAGCTAACATTTTATAGGTTGGTAAGTTAGTCTAGCCAGCTATCTAAACTTGTTTCGTTAGTTGTTCTCACTCAGATATCATATTAACATGGCATAAGTCATGCCAGAATGTGTAGAATTGCAGGAAATAACCTGTAAAACTGGACCTTTTTCATGGCAAAAATGTTTGAATTGCATGAATTTAGCTATAAAATTGCAATATCTTCTCTGCGCCCCATGGCAAAATGTGTTGAATTGCAGGAAATTAACTCTAAAAGGCTTTTTGACCTACATGGAGAATCACTTCACATTAGGAGTAGGATACATGGTGACCTGTGACATTGCCAAAATTAAACAATTTGTCCATTACAAACAAGATGGGACCTTTCATTCAATGACCTTTAAATGTATTGGGTGATTGGTTACAAATGTACATTCTTGCCATTGGGCGGGACAGTTGGATTTTCCTGTTTATGCTGAGTCCTCTCTGTCAGATAGCCCCCTCTGATCCTGGGTAGCCTCTCCTGCCACACAGAGAGGAAGAGGTGAAGCAAGAGGTTTTACCCCACCCAAAATCAGTCCATGAAAATAAGCCCACGAAGTGAGGAGTTTTTGTATGGAGATCAATGAGTGTCAAATCTGGTAAAAAAAAATAAAAAATGGAATTGCTCATTTGATACATTAGGCTATTTGATTGAATAGACGTTTCGTAGGGGTTATGTTGCTGCAAATGCACTGATATAATTGGATGCACGTGGCATTTCAGCAACTTTGGAGAAGAAAAAAAACATTATATCAGAGTTGTGCCTGTTGTCATAGAAATAGATAGAGGACTCATCATGGATAGCCTATAGCCCATTTTAGCATGGACATTGCCATCGAGGGCTTGCACCATTTTAATGTAGTCAACTGGGTGTGGATTCCTATGAGTTCTGTCAATGCAGAAGAAGAAAATGTACTACTTTAAAATGGAGATAGCCTCAATGGCTCTGTCCCATGCTGTCACATAGCTATAATGGCACAGATACAAAGATTAGTTCTCTATCCCTATGGCATGTTGGTCACACTCGTATCTGCCCACTCATATGCTAGAATTGTCCCAACTGATCTCTCCTCCTCCCGCCTGCCTTCCCATCTCTGAGAACATGTATTTCCATTGTTAGAGCGGTCACTCAAATATCTTGTCAATATAATAGACAATCTTTGCGCCACACCACCGCGAGCCACCTGGGAAGCTGCACGCGCGTGCGTAAATTGAGCGGGTCTTGTACAGACTATTGACAAAAAAACACCAGAGATTCGCGTGCTGACGGCGTACTCCAGTGCCTAGCAGGGCAAATTCCGTTTCGCACCTGCGGACGGCAGGTATGCGATGAAACGATTAGCCTTTACCACCGCTCTCTTGAGGCTTCCGTTACATAGAAGATGGATTTTTTTTAATGGGAATTAAAATCATTTAGCTGTATAGGCTAAGGGATTTCAACGTTCTAACCATAGCTCTAACTGAGTTAGGATACATTAGGAACTATATTGTCATTATATTTTATTTTCCCCTGAAATAGGCTAGTCACCATGCAATGAAATACATAACTGAAGTAATTAGGTTTGCTAAACGTTCTTGCAGTCAGGGCAGCTCTAAGGGAATTGATTTAAATTAATTAAAGCTACATGCGTAAAGGGGACTTTGTCTCAATCCGAAGAGGAGGTCACAATTTAGATATCTTTCTCAGAGGAGGAGATGAGGAGTTGGAAGAGGTCAAGCAGAGGTGTCTGTTAACACCTACCCATTATGACTGTAAATTTGAGCACGCGCACACGCACGCGCGCCCCCTGTCCAGTCCCTGTTCTTCCCAGGTCCTGTTCCAGCTGTTGTGCATTCCTGTGCGCTACACGGCCAGCCTCTCAGTGTGTATGTGTATGTATGTATATTTTGTTTGTGGGTGAGGACGGCGCATCAAGTCTCTCCTGAAGAACCGCGAGTGCGGTTGAACTTCTCGGTCCAGCGGTGGAATGCGCCAGTGATGAGTCCTGGACAAGGTTTCAGAGGAAAGTGACAGCAGCAGAACCGCTTGGATTTTTTATTAAAGAGAAAGTTTGGGGACTTTTGTGTTTGTGTTGGAATCTTCTCTCGTCATGACCGAGCTTCTCAGCACCGTTTCAACAACGGTAACCTTGATATTCTATTCGTTTTACGTTTATTTCGGTGTATTATTTACACGTGACAAGGTCTATATGTTATTTATAGCCTACCTCGTTTTCATAACATGTTATTCTGTTATATTAGCCTAAATGTTTTTTTTTTAACCGGTAGGCTAGTCCTATACTACCGGTTCCGTTGTTCTTTTAGAGGTTAATTTCCTGAGTGAGCCATTTAGCAGCACAATGACAGATTATAGCTCAGTAATCCGTATTTAATTGCATATTTTGTTATTTTTGAACACACAAAGAACACGGTTGTTGATTTTATATTGCTGTGCACCCTGCATGCCAATATTGGCTATGGCTTTGAATACAAGTCTTGCGCAGGCAAGCCTGTGCCTAACGCATGAATGTTGTGTACAGTATACAGAATATGATCACGTGAATTATCCAAGATCTGTATACTGTATGGTACACCACGCCCTCTCGGTTCCCAGGTATTCTGATAGTGTTGGTGACATGTGCAGAAGATAAAGCTCCCTCTCTCAACAGGTAACTGGGTCAGTCTATATGGGAAGGTGGAGTTTAATGTAACATGAACCTGGTACACAACATACAGCATTACTATATAACCCCAGTGTGTATCAGACCATACCCCCTGACCCTATAACCTTTAATCCAGCCTTATCTTTTCAAGCCAGAGTGAATGTAGAATTTGACCTGAGCTTCACGAGCTACACAGCCTAGCCATGTTCTCATAGTAGCATTGAAGGTGAGACGGACAGGCCAGTGGCACATTGTCCGTGTGATGAGACGATCAATCACAACAGTGGAAGGAAGGAAGAGAAACCTAATTTAGCGGTTTGTCTCTACACAGACTGTGGAGAAAGTGTTGCAATGTTTCCTGAAATAGTTAGTATTTCCATATTTTTCTCAGATTGAAGGTAAAGACGGAGTTCTTCTAGTTTGAGACAAAATTTGTTTACTTGGTGGTGCAGAAGATAGTGTTAGGTGGGTCTAAGCAGTGTACCGTTTAGGAACCACAGGCATAGCCAAGTGGGGAGATACTATTGTAGAGTGGTATCTCACTCTAGTCTGTTTCTACTTAGAACCAGAGGGGAGTTTCAGAGTCTGGTCAGATATGAGGGAATAGATCCTCGTGAGAAACAGATACAGACTACCTCTTACTACCCTATTTTTCATCCAAACAACCACCATCCCTTTTCATGCTTTATACATTTTCTTGCTTTCTCTCTGTTTGAGGGACTGTCTGTTTTTTTCTCTCCCCTGATGACTCTCCCTTTTGTGCTCCTCCTCTCCCCTCTCCCTAATCTCCACCCTGCAATCTCGCTCCATTCCTCCTCACATTTCCCTCTCCTTCTTTCATCTCCCACTCTAATGTCTGGTCTATCCCAGAGTGACTTGGCATCTAAACCGTATAGGTCAGCTGACTCAGAACTAATTTAGTATCTGTCTGATATCCATCCTTCTACAAGTCAAAGCACTAGCTGATCCACCGCATATAGTATATACTGTAGGTAATCTTGGGTTTCCTAATGCATACCTTCATATTAAATATCAGATTAGCTTCAGTGACTTTCAGCTGTACCAATATTAGTCATCCTGTCATATGTTGATTTGGATTCATTATTACTTTTTTATTTGCTTAAGGGTGATGCCAGCATTATCACAATGAAAACAAGAGCTTCCTGGTCTACATGTATGTGTTTGAGGAGGGGTTCAGGCTAGGATTTATTAAGCAACTCTTCAGCTCTGCTCCTACACTTATTAAAACACACACACATACACACACACACACACACACACACACACACACACACACACACACACACACACACACACACACACACACACACACACACACACACACAGGTTAGAAAGGCCATGCGGAGGATGAATCCAGAGACAGAGGGGGGTTTCTTTCTAAAGGTCACTCTCGCCCAAGTGTGTGTGTGTGTGACTCTCTAAAGTGTGTGTAGGTTTCTCTCTCCAGAGTTGCGAGACAGCTTTCTCCTCTCCCGGGTACTTAACTGATCAATTTAAGCCATTGATTAGCCAGAGTGATTAGAGTGAGACAGGGAGGGAGGGAGGGAAGGGTGGCCACACTCGACCCTCATGTATAAGTGTTTCTGTGTGTGTGTGTGTGTGTGTCACCCAGAGGGGACTAGGCAGAAGCAGGGACACAATAAGAGCTTTGTCAGCGTAAGGAGACCTCACATGGAATGTTGGGAGGGACCGGCCAGAGAAAGAAAGACAGAAGAGAGAGTGGAAGAGAGAGATATTAAATTAGTGAGCTTGCGTACAGTTTCCTCTTTTTTTACACCCCCACTCCTAAGGCCCACACCACAGACCGTAAGGGAGTGAATGTTATTTATAATAAGGGTTACATGGAGAAAATTGGACCTCTCTGAAAAGAAAATGGATGGCCCTCCCTTCAGCAAAATATATTTGACCTAAACCCTCACTGAACACATGACAAAAAACAAGTGACCCTCCCCTGTACCCCAAATGATCATTAAAACATGAGGTGGACAGGAGAGCACATGTCTACCCTTTACCCCCACTTCTTGGACAGACCAGAGCCTTAGATATGCAGTTTTATAAACTATGCTTTGTCCTGAAAGCATTACATGTCAACGCAGGAATTTTGATCATGCACAGGGCTGCGGGCCAGAAGGTTGTGGGTTCACAGACCACCGTGGACAAGAGTAGGAATGGAAAGATCTCCTTTATAGTAAAAGCAAAAGCATTGCATGAATCTATCATCGTATTTGCAGGTCATAAAAAAGTCATTTTATAACCATTTCATGAAATTCTATGTAATTTTACATATTATCAAAATATGTTTTAATACCACACAAATTACCAAAATTACAGGCTAAGAATAGACAGAGAGATAGGCCTATGTGTTCCTTTTATCATATTTCTTCAATGTCAAATCAGTGTGTCTTGTTTTGCAACTAAACTGTCCCTGTTTGCAAATAATTAAATCTGAGACGTCATTAAGAATCTGAGCATTGTACTTTCAAAACTTAGGCCTACCTTTCCACCCCACACAGAGTAGGCCTACTGACTCATAAAAACTGCTGGCTACTCTTCTTCCGTGGCTTAACCCAACGAGAGAAGGTCACTTTTATTGCACAGAAAGTGAATAGCTTAATCAATTGATAGTGACAGAATTTGATTACTTCCCAAGTAAGTACATTTTTGGTCTCCTTGGTAATAGAAGGTTGTAGCTCAGCCTCTGAATGTCAAAGAAACAGCTGTTTCTAGCATAAAGCATCGCAGACCAAAGCGCTGTTATAGATCACTATACAATCGGATCCGTTTTATTTTCCTAAACAATCTTAAGCTAACATGGGGTAAGCCTGTGCTTTTTCTATAATAAAAAGTAGGCCTCTTATACCCCCTCAATTTGAGTCTTGGTTTTTAACTTAGCAGCTCTTCACTGACATCGAGAAGGCTATTTAAAGAGTACATGGAAGGTCGAGGAAATGACCTAAATATCTATGGATATAGCAGCCTATAGCCTAATTTAGTCTGTCAAACAGGTAGGCCTACTTCTTATTTCTTAAATAGGAAGCAATAGGCTCCAACACAAAGCCCTCGTTAGTAAATTCAAATGAAAACGGTTTAAATGAATTATGCTGCTTACTCAAATTTGACTATTTTCAGTACCATGTTCATTGCCGATTAATTGTGCCGCAGCTGCTGCTTGAAGTTTCAGCTCCACAATGTCATTTTCTCAAATCTGGCTTATTGTGAAGTGAATAATTCTGCTAAATAAGCCTACATCATGGGAAAGAAACATTATTTTTTAATAAAATTAATTATAGTAGTATCATGCTGTCAAAGTTGACCTCTAGTCCTCCTTCACATCTTTGTGCTCTCCTTCTCAAACTGAACAAAGCATATCCTATAGGTTAGTCCAAGCGCAAGATAGTGCATTTTTTGGGATTAGGCCTAATCAACAACTAAAATCGGAAGAAGCCTTTGACTCTCCTCCTGAACTGCCACTGTAGGCCTACAAAGCACAGCCATTGGTTAGGCAGCACACAAACAAGTTTCTGATCAGCAAGAGCAGAGCAGGTCTACTGCCATTTCTACCTTAAGCAGTAGACCTCTGTTATGAAAACGCATTCATCTCTGGGTTAGAACTCCTTTAGGAGCGACATGGACCGGGATCCGATCCCCATCACCAGAGCCTATAGATGTATAGGAATGTGACACACATGCATGGACGGACGCACACACACACACACACACACACACACACACACACACACACACACACACACACACACACACACACACACACACACACACCCAAGAATGTGGCAGCTGAGGGTAGTTCAGAATTCTGTATCCCGGGGCGACACACCTGAGTGCTCCGCTAAAGCTTAACGAGGCCAAACACCTGCCCTGACTTGCCTGCTCACCTGGGTGCGTGTTGTTTTGGGATGTGTAGAAGTGGGAGGCGTGAAGATGGATAGGGGTGATCGTAAAGCAGCTCCTGTCATTATGAAGAGCACTTCTACTTCAACTGCTGTTGACCTCCAACTACATCTGCTCATCTCAAACACACATACATACCCCATTTATCAGTTGTCGATTATCCGTTGTGTGTGTGTAAGAGTGTGTGTGAGTGATTGCTGGGAATACACCTGCATGAAGGTAACACCCATTTCTCTGAAGTGTGGAGTAGGATGTGTGTGTGAACATGATTGTGTTTGAGTGTTTGTGTGTGTTCTCTCATGATGTGATGTCGGGAAGCAAATGTGATAAAGACAAGAGCTGATTTGAGACGTTGGCTGTGTGTGCGTGCGTGTGTGCGTGCATGTGTGCGTGTGTGTGCGTGCGTGGGCATGGGTGTGAGAGAGAATGTGTCTGTAGAGGGGCAATGGTGCTTTTGCACCGTAAAGGAAGTGAGCTCAGACAGGAAGAGAGTTCTGAATTAGAGGAAGTGCTCTGGAGTGGCTGGTGATTTGTGTTTCCTCTGCAGAGGAAAGGAGGAGAGGAGGAGAGAGATGATAATAAAGGTATGAAGAGGAGGAGAGGAGAAGGGAGGACCATGGAGAGGAGAAAAGAGTAGAGGAACATGGAGGAGGGGAGAGGAGATGAGAGGAGAGAATAGAAGAAAGAGGAGTAAAGAAGATGAGAGGAGAAACAAAGGAGGGGACAGAGGACGGCTGAGAAGAGACAAATGAAAGGAGAGAAAGAGGATGGAGGGGAATGATAGGATAAGGAGCAGGAGCTGGAGGACGAGAGAGAGAAAGGAAGGAAGGAGGGGTGATTGAAGGGAAGGAGGTGCGGTTGATGGGGTTTTAACAAGGCTCTAATCATCTCAGCTGTGCTGTTTCACTCGTCTGTGTGTGTGTGCATGTGGTAGGGGTAAACATACTTCGATCACTCGCCAAGGCCAACCCACCCAGAACCTCAACAAACATAGACACACCTCCCCATCATGTCATTCTGGTGTTCTTACTGTTTGTATACATATCTATATGAATATTTTCTCTGTGTTTAATCCCTCCCCTTGCTGCTATTGGCCTTCACTTTAATTCTTACACAGAGCTCTGAAATAAACCCCACTCCAATCAATAGTTGACAATTCACAATCTCTGTCCCATCTCATTCCATTGCCTTTAGGGTGGAATTGTCATTACCACTGCCAAAAACTAAGGTTGTGGTCTTCTGTGGTGAACTTGGTCCCTCGGGGCGGTTTGACCAGAGACAACCACTCATGGTCACAGTCATGGTTGTAGAGTGCCACTGTGGTGTGTGTGCGTGTCTGTGTGTGTATGTGTGTCCCCCAATGTGGGCATGGGCATGCCAAACACTCCCATACACTCGTGGGAAAATGGCATGGAACATTCCAACCCATTCCTCCCACTGGAGTGTGTGTGTGTGTGTGTGTGTGTCCTTCCAGCCTGTGCCCTGTTGAAGTGATTTTTCCCTTCTGGAACACTTTCACACAGACATTCTCTCACATGTGGCAGCTGTGCTTGGAGAGAGGTTTCTGTGAGTGTGTGGTGTGTGTGTGTGTGTGTGTGTGTGTGTGTGTGTGTGGTGGGGGGGGTATTTTTTGTAATATATGTATTTATAAAAAACAATTGTTTAGGGGGTAGTTCAGCTTTAATAATGCAGGTAGATTGTATATTCCATCAATGTAATTTTCTGCATCATCCAACCCCCCATATACGTATGTTTATATATATATATAAACTCAGCAAAAAAAGAAACATCCCTTCTTCAGGTCCCTGTCTTTCAAAGATAAGTTGTAAATATCCAAATAACTTCACAGATCTTCATTGTAAAGGGTTTAAAACACTGTTTCCCATGCTTGTTCAATTAAGCATAAACAATTAATGAACATGCACCTGTGGAACGGTCATTAAGACACTAACAGCTTACAGACGGTAGGCAATTAAAAAGTCACAGTTATGAAAACTTAGGACATGAAAGAGGCCTTTTTATTAACACCAAAAAAAAGATGCCCAGGGTCCCTGCTCATCTGCGTGAATGTGCCTTAGGCATACTGCAAGGAGGCATGAGGACTGCAGATGTGGCCAGGGCAATAAATTGCAATGTCTGTACTGTGAGACACCTAAGACAGCGTTACAGGGAGACAGGACGGACAGCTGAACGTCCTCGCAGTGGCAGACCACGTGTAACAACACCTGCACAGGATCGGTACATCCGAACATCACACCTGCGGGACAGGTGCAGGATGGCAACAACAATAGCCCGATTTACACCAGGAATGCACAATCCCTCCATTAGTGCTCAGACTGTCCGCAATAGGCTGAGAGAGGCTGGACTGAGGGCTTGTAGGCCTGTTGTCAGACAGGTCCTCAACAACATCACCTTTGGGCACAAACCCACCGTCGCTGGACCAAACAGGACTGGCTACAAGTGCTTTTCACTGACGAGTCGCGGTTTTGTCTCACCAGGGGTGATGGTCGGATTCGCGTTTATCATTGAAGGAATGAGCGTTACACCGAGGCCTGTACTCTGGAGCGGTATCGATTTGGAGGTAGAGGGTCTGTCATGGTCTGGGGCGGTCATCGGACTGAGCTTGTTGCCATTGCAGGTAGTCTCAATGCTGTGCGTTACAGGGAAGACATCCCCCTTCCTCATGCGGTGCCCTTCCTGCAGGCTCATTCTGACATGACCCTCCAGCATGACAATGCCACCAGCCATACTGCTCATTCTGTGTGTGATTTCCTGCAAGACAGGAATGTCAGTGTTCTGCCATGGCCAGCGAAGAGCTCGGATCTCAATCCCATTGAGCACGTCTGGAACCTGTTGGATCGGAGAGTGTCCAAACTTTTGAGTGCTAGGGCCATTCCCCACAGAAATGTCCGGAACTTGCAGGTGCCTTGAGGGATGAGTGGGGTAATATCTCACAGCAAGAACTGGCAAATCTGGTGCAGTCCATGAGGAGGAGATGCACTTCAGTACTTAATGCAGCTGGTGGCCACACCAGACACTGACTGTTACTTTTGATTTTGACCCCCACCCCTTTTTTCAGGGGACACGTTATTCCATTTCTGTTAGTCTTATTTCTAGTACGGGGCAGGCGAACGACAGTTCAAAGGCAGGCAGAGGTCAGTAATCCAGAGAGGGTGCAAAAGGTCCAGAACGGCAGGCAGTCTCAAGGTCAGGACAGGCAGAACGGTCAAACCTGGGAAGGACTAGAAAAAAGGAGCAAGAACAGACAGGAGCTCTTGTAGGTTTCACGAAACAAAACAAACTGGCAACAGACAAACAGAGAACACAGGTGTAAATACACAGAGGATAATGGGGGAGATGGGCGACACCTGGAGCGGGGTAGAGACAAGCACAAAGACAGGTGAAACAGATCAGGGTGTGACACTCTTGGCATTCTCTCAACCAGCTTGTTGGAATGCCAACAATCTTGAAGGAGTTTCCACATATGCTGAGCACTTGTTGGCTGCTTTTCCTTCACTCTGCGGTCCAACTCATCCCGAACCATTTCAATTGGGTTGAGGTTGGGTGACTGTGAAGGCCAGGTCATCTGATGCAGCGCTCCATCACTCTCCTTCTTTGTCAAAAATCCTTTACACAGCCTGGAGGTGTATTGTGTCATTTTCCTGTTGAAAAACAAATGATAGTCCCACTAAATGCAAACCATATGGGATGGCGTATTGCTGCAGAATGCTGTGGTAGCCATGCTGGTTAAAACTTCATTGGGATACGGGGCAGTTTTTTCACATCCGGATGAAAAGCATGCCCAAAGTAAACTGCCTGTTTCTCAGGCACAGAAGCTAGGATATGCATGTAATTGGTAGATTTAGATAGTGTTTTCTAAAGTTTCTAAAACTGTTAAAATTATGTGTGTGAGTATAACAGAACTGATATGGCAGGTGAAACCCCGAGGACAAACCATCCCTCCCACCCCAAAATGTTCAGTTTACCACTGTTTTCAATGGCTAGTATTATAATTATAAGCCCAAGTCCTCCCAAATTACAGTTCCCAGGGCTTCCACTAGATTTTAACAGTCTTTAGAAAGAGTTTCAGGCTGGTTTTTGGAAAAATGACCCAGAAATTGTAGTTTTTCTAGGTGGCTCCCATTTTGGCTGTAGTGTTTCCAAGCGCACAAGCCACCTGGGAGACACACCAAACATGTGGAAGAAGGTGCTCTGGTCAGATGAAACCAAAATTGAACTTTTTGGCAACAATGCAAAACATTATGTTTGGCGTAAAAGCAACACAGCTCATCACCCTGAACACACCATCCCCACTGTCAAACATGGTGGTGGCAGCATCATGGTTTGGGCCTGCTTTTCTTCAGCAGGGACAGGGAAGATGGTTAAAATTGATGGGAAGATGGATGGAGATAAATACAGGACAATTCTGGAAGAAAACCTGATGGAGTCTGCAAAAGACCTGAGACTGGGACGGAGATTTGTCTTCCAACAAGACAATGATCCAAAACATAAAGCAAAATCTACAATGGAATGGTTCAAAAATAAACATATCCAGGTATTAGAATGGCCAAGTCAAAGTCCAGACCTGAATCCAATCGAGAATCTGTGGAAAGAACTGAAAACTGCTGTTCACAAATGCTCTCCATCCAACCTCACTGAGCTCGAGCTGTTTTGCAAGGAGGAATGGGAAAAAATTTCAGTCTCTCGATGTGCAAAACTGATAGAGACATACCCCAAGCGACTTACAGCTGTAATCGCAGCAAAAGGTGGCGCTACAAAGTATTAACTTAAGGGGGCTGAATAATTTTGCACGCCCAATTTTTCAGTTTTTGATTTGTTAAAAAAGTTTGAAATATCCAATAAATGTCGTTCCACTTCATGATTGTGTCCCACTTGTTGTTGATTCTTCACAAAAAAATACAGTTTTATATCTTTATGTTTGAAGCCTGAAATGTGGCAAAAGGTCGCAAAGTTCAAGGGGGCCGAATACTTTCGCAAGGCACTGTATGTACATGAATGTATAGTTAAAGTGACTGTGCATATATGATAAACAGAGAGTAGCAGCAGCGTAAAAGAGGGGTTGGGGGGAGGCACACAATGCAAATAGTCTGGGTAGCCATATGATTATCAGTTAAAACTGTTGAGAAGCCTTTTTGTCCTAGACTTGGCACTCCTGTACCGCTTGCCATGCAGTAGTAGAGAGAACATTCTATGACTGGGGTGGCTGGGGTCTTTGACAATTTTTAGGGCCTTCCTCTGACACCGCCTGGTGTAGAGGTCCTGGATGGCAGGCAGCTTAGCCCCAGTGATGTCCTGGGCCGTATGCACTACCGTCTGTAGTTGCGGTCGGAGGCCGAGCAATTGCCGTACCAGGCAGTGATGCAACCAGGATGCTCTCGATGTTGCAGCTGTAGAACCTTTTGAGGATCTCAGGACCCATGCCAAATCTTTTTAGTTTCCTGAGGGGGAATAGTTTTTGTCGTGCCCTCTTCATGACTGTCTTGGTGTATTTGAACCATTCTAGTTTGTTGTTGATGTGGACACCAAGGAACTTGAAGCTCTCAACCTGCTCCACTACAGCCCCGTCGATGAGAATGGGGGCGTGCTCGGGCCTTCTTTTCATGTAGTCCACAATCATCTCCTTAGTCTTGGTTACGTTGAGGGATAGGTTGTTATTCTGGCACCACCTGGCCAGGTCTCTGACCTCCTCCCTATAGGCTGTCTTGTTGTTGTCGGTGATGAGGCCTACCACTGTTGTGTCGTCTGCAAACTTAATGATGGTGTTGGAGTCATGCCTGGCCATGCAGTCGTGGGGGAACAGGGAGATCAGGAGAGGACTGAGCACGCACCACTGGGGGGCTCCAGTGTTGAGGATCAGTGTGGCAGATGTGTTGCTACCTACCCTCACCACCTGGGGGCGGCCCGTCAGGAAGTCCAGGATCCAGTTGCAGAGGGAGGTGTTTAGTCCCAGGATCCTTAGCTTAGTGATGAGCTTTGATGGTACTATGGTGTTGAACGCCATATAGCATTCTCACGTAAGTGTTCCTTTTGTGTGGAGTGTGGAGTGCAATAGAGATTGCATCATCTGTGGATCTGTTTGGGCGGTATGCAAATTGGAGTGGGTCTAGAGTTTATGGGATAATGGTGTTGATGTGAGCCATTACCAGCCTTTCAAAGCACTTCATGGCTACGGACGTGAGTGCTACGGGTCTGTAGTCATTTAGGCAGGTTGCCTTTGTGCTCTTGGGCACAGGGACTATGGGGGTCTGCTTGAAACATGTTGGTATTACAGACTCAACCAGGGACATGTTGAAAATGTCGGTGAAGACACCTGCCATTTGATCAGCACATGCCCAGAGCACACCTCCTGGTAATCTGTCTGGCCCCGCAGCCTTGTGTCTGTTGACCTGTTTAAAGGTCTTACTCAAGTCGGCTACGGAGAGCTTGATCACACAGTCGTCCGGGAACAGCTGATGCTCTCATGCATGCCTCAGTGTTGCTTGCCTCGAAGCGAGCATAGAAGTGATTTAGCTCATCTGGTAGGCTCATGTCACTGGACAGCTCGCGTCTGTGCTTCCCTTTGTAGTCTGTAATAGTTTGCTAGCCCTGCCACATAAGACGAGCGTCGGAGCCAGTGTAGTATGATTCAGTCTTAGCCCTGTATTGACGCCTTGCCTGTTTGATGGTTCCTTGCAGGTCATAGCAGGATTTCTTGTAAGCTTCCGGGTTAGTACCGCACCTTGAAAGTCCCGCACCTTGAAAGCGGCAGCTCTGCCCTTTAGCTCAGTGCGAATGTTGCCTGTAATCCATGGCTTCTGGTTGGGGTATGTACGTATAGTCACTGTGGGGACGACGTCTTCGATGCACTTATTGGAGGGGTGGCAGGGTAGCCTAGTAGATAGAGCGTTGGACTAGTAACCGAAAGGTTTCAAGTTCAAATCCCCCAGCTGACAAGGTACAAATCTGTTGATCTACACCTGAACAAGGCAGTTAACCCACTGTTCCTAGGCCATTGTTGAAAATAAGAATTTGTTCTTAACTGACTTGCCTAGTTAAATTAAAAAATGTATTGATAAAGCCAGGGACTGATGTTCCCAGAACATGTTCCAGTCTGTAATAGCGAAACTGTCCTGTAGTTTAGCATCTGACCACTTTTTTATAGACCGAGTCACTGGTGCTTCCTGCTTTCATTTTTGCTTGTAAGTAAGAATCAGGACGATAGAGTTGTGGTCAGATTTACCAAATGGAGGGCGAGGGAGAGCTTTGTGCGCGTCTCTGTGTGTGGAGTACAGGTAGGTGATCTAGAATTTTGTCCCCTCTGGTTGCACGTTTAACATGTTGATAGAAATTTGGTTGTGTCAATGGCATGCGTACAGGGAGCGGAGTCAAGTGCAGGAGAGCAGAGAGTTGTGAACAGGCGCACACTTTATTTAGGCAGGAGAAACCAACAGACGGACGCCACTGCGTCGAAACCTCCAGCCAATGCAAAAGTGCAAACGAGCAAACAGTCACAGTAATATTGTATAAACACAATAACATACCTCGTGAAATAAAACACAAAATAAACGCATACCAGTAAAGCGTGTCAACATAGACACGAAAGACAAAACAATCTCACACAAAGACATGAGGGGGAACAGAGGAATAAATACATGTAGTGTGATTGGGGAATGAAAACCAGGTGTGCAGGGAACAAGACAAAACAACTGGATAAATGAAAAATGGAGCGGCGATGGCTAGAAAGCCGGTGACTTCGACCGCGAACGCTGCCCGAACAAGGAGAGGGGCTGACTTCGGCGGAAGTCGTGACAGGTCGAACTGATTTAAGTTTCCCTGCGTTAAAGTCTCCGGCCACTAGAAGCGCCACCTCTGGGTGAGTGGTTTCCTGTTTGCTTATTTCCTTATACAGCTGACTGGGTGCGGTCTTAGTGCCAGCATCTGTCTGTGGTGGTAAATAAACAGCCATGTCTTAAGGTAATGATGGACTGTCATTTCTCTTTGCTTATTTGAGTTGTTCTTGCCATAATATGGACCAAATAGGGCTATCTTCTGTATACCACCCCTACCTTGTCACAACACAACTGATTGTCTCAAACGCAATAAGAATGAAAGAAATTCCACAAATTAACTTTTAACAAAGAACACCTGTTAATTGAAATGCATTCTAGGTGACTACCTCATGAAGCTGTTTGAGAGAATGCCAAGATTTTGCAAAGCTGTAATCAAGACAAAGGGTGACTAATTTGAAGATTCTCAAATATGAAATATATTTTGATTTGTTTTATACTTTTTTGTTTACTACATGATTCCATATGTGTTATTTCATAGTTTTGATGTCTTCGCTATGTCGTAAAAAGTCCTTTATAAATTTGTCTGTCCTAGTTAAAAACAAGTTATCATCCAATAGGCTTTGATTACATTTCTAATATCCTCGGCCCATATGGAAATTCTATAAGAGTAATATAATTGCCAATTATTTGATGGTCTGACCGCGTTCTGTACCCTATCAACACTTTTTTTTGTGCCTGCATGTGTTTACGTTTCTGTGTTTGTTCTAAATATGCAATCAGCCGGCTGTGGGCATCCCCGCTTCTCACACGGGTTCCCGGGTTTTACAGATGTTGGGGTGTGTGTGTGTGTGTTTAGCTTTCTGGGCCTCTCTGTGTCTTTACAGTATATGTGTGTTTGACCGAGTCTAACCTCACTCTCCTTTCTCTCCTGTAGGACCCAGAGACACTCTGTCAGCCAGAGTCAGACCAGATGAGTCCAGACGAGCCACAGGTGACAATAGATATCTCACTCAGCTACATCACAATGTACTGGTAGTAGAATAGGTGCTAGAGTAAGATCTTTATAGTTTGGCCCAGCAGCACTATGGAAAGCTGCTTTCAGTTTATTTTCAAAATAAGTTGTTAGAGTTTACAAAATGGGTTGTTCATGAAAAGAAAGAACACGAGCATACTTTTAAGATGTAATATTAATTAACTATTTGACTGTATATGAAATGTGTGGATGTTTCTTCCCAGTCTCCCTTGGACCTGATAGACACAGGGAAATGCCTGAAGGTCCAAACAGCCACACCACATCTGGTCAGCCTGGGTAGTGGGAGACTGAGTGTGGCTATCACCCTACTGCCCCTTAAAGAAGGTAACACACACACACACACACATACTTGATTGGGCCATACATGCCATGTCCCTTTTATCTGTTTCCCTAGAACCCCCTGTAACCATGGTGACTGCTACTGGGGAGAGGGGGTGTGAGGGAGAGAGGGGGAGAGAGAGAAAGGGAGAGAGGGGAAGAGAGAGAAAGGGAGAAGGGGAGAGAGAGATGAGGGAAAGGGAGAGAGAGAGGGGTGATAGAGAGATATGGGGACACAGAGAGATGGGGAGAGGGAAGAGAGAGGGAGAGAGAGAAAGAGAGTTTGGGCGAGAGAGAGGGAGAAATGGGGAGAGGGAGAAAGGGAGATGGGGGGATGTGATACTCTGGGAGGAAATCAGGTCACAATAGAGCCAGGACAGGGAGCCAAGCTGACTTCCTCCCTCAGGGAACACTAAAGACACACACACGCATGCACGCAAATGCAATCGCACACACACTGTAACAAGTGCACACACATACATGCAAGCACACATGCACACGGTCACGGTATTTTTACTGTATAATGACATAATTACAGTGTATTTATAGCCTTTTCAGTCATTGACACCACAGGTGTCTCTGGTTCATCAGTATTCCAAACAGATATCTTGTTAACAAGCCAACAGGGTGTAGATGGTAGCAGAGATAACAGAGATCTACACACAGAATCAGACTGACTGGTAGGGAGACTTAAACACTCTCTTAAACAGATGTGCTAAGCTTAGCTGACTATATAACTCTCTAGCCTAACAATGCAACACTCACCCCCAAAAAATCGGATCTAAAGTCAACTCAACTTTTACCCACAACGACATAACATAAATTTTTCCAGGAGTGACCCGTATCGGGCGTGAGGACGCAGCGGTACCCCAAGACATCACCATCCAGGGTGTAGGTATCGAGGCGGAACACTGCATCATCATCAACACATCAGGGGTCATCATCCTCGACCCTTGTGGGAACCTCTGCTCCTTGGACGGCGTCCCTGTGACATCACCTGTCCCGCTCACACAAGGTGAGATATACAGAGGAATGCACACACAGGACCGCAAACAAACACACTTTGTCGCCACCTACTGGTAGTACTTGTTTAAGTGCAGTGTTGTTTGCCTTGCCTGTGTGCCTTGACTGCATTGGTTACAAATCAAATCAAATGTTATTCGTCACATGCTTCGTAAACAACAGGTGTGGACTAACAGTGAAATGCTTACTTACAGGCCCTTCTCAACAATGTAGAGAGAAAGAAAGTAGAGAAATTATAGAAAAGTAAAACACGTAATAATACTGTAGATACACAATGAGTAATGATAACATAGTTATATACAAGGGGTACCAGTACCGAGTTGATGTGCAGGGGTATGAGGTAATTGAGGTAGATATGTACATATAGGAAGGGATAAAGTTACTAGGCAACAGGATCGATTATAAGCAGTAACAGCAGCGTATGTGATGAGTCAAAAACGTTAGTGCCAAAAGGGTCAATGCAAATAGTTAAATAGTTACCTAGCTACCCAGACTAACTATTTAGAAGTCTTATGGATTGGTGGTAGAAGCTCTTCAGGGTCCTGTTGGTTCCAGACTTGGTGCATCAGTACCGCTTGGTGTGCGATAGCAGAGAGAACAGTCTATATCTTGGGTGGCTGGAGTCTGCCAATTTTTAGGTCCTTCCTCTGACACCACCTGGTATAGAAGTCATGGATGGCAGGGAGCTCTGCCCCAGTGATGGACTGGGCCATACGCACTAACTCTGTAGCACCTTGTGGTCGGATGCCAAGCAGGTGCCGTACCAGGCAGTGATGCAACCAGTCAGAATGCTCTCAATTGTGCGGCTGTAGAACTTTTTGAGGTTCTGAGAGCCCATGCTAAATATATTCAGCCTATGAGTGTGTGTGTGTGCGCGCGCATGTGTGGTTAGCTTTTTCCTTCCTGTATACAATGAGTATACAAACATTAGGAACACCTTCCTACTATTGAGTTACTCCCACTTTTGCCCTCAGAACAGCCTCAATTCGTCGGGGCATGGACTCTACAAGGTGTCGAAAGCGTTCCACAGGGATGCTGGCGCATGTTGACTCCAATGCTTCCCATAGTTGTGTCAAGTTGGCTGTTGTGAAGCTGTGTGTGTGGTGTTTGTGTGTGGTTGAGCCATTAGCCTTTTAGTTTAATTATCCTTGGTTTGGAATGGATAGCTCCTGTTGTTTACAATGCCATGACTCACAACTTCCAACTGCAGAGAACACACTCGTATTTTTCCATTCCTCTCTTTCTCTCTCTCTCTCTCTCTCTCTCTCTCTCTCTCTCTGTCTCTCTCTCTCTCTCTCTCTCTCTCTCTCTCTGTCTCTCTGTCACTCTCTCTCTCTGTCTCTCTCTGTCTCTCTCTCTCTGTCCTCTCTCTCTCTCTCTCTGTCTCTCTCTCTCTGTCTCTGTCTGTCTCTTCTCTCTCTGTGTCTCTCTCTCTCTGTCTCTCTCTCTGTCACTCTCTCTCTCTCTCTCTCTCTCTCTCTTTCTCTCTGTCTCTCTCTCTCTCTGTCTCTCTCTGTCTCTGTCTCTCTCTCTCTCTCTGTCTCCCTTTCTCTCTGTCTCTCTCTCTGTCTCTCTCTCTCTGTCTCTCTCTCTCTCTCTCTCTCTCTCTCTGTCACTCTCTGTCACTCTCTCTCTCGCTCTCTCTGTCTCTCTCTCTCTCTCTGTCTCTCTGTCTCTCTGTCTCTCTCTGTCTCTCTCTCTCTCTCTGTCTCTCTCTCTCTGTCTCTCTCTCTCTCTCTGTCTCTCTCTCTATCTCTCTCTCTCTCTGTCTCTCTCTCTCTCTCTCTCTCTTTCTCATCTTTACATCCTTGATCCATTCTCCTTTTCATTCGTTTTCTTCCCCTTCATTACCCAACATTCCTTTCTCTTTTTCCTTCTTTGGGTTTTTGGAAGGTGTAAACAAGAACGCAAACACATTCCTCTATTTTCACATTCCCTCCCTCTCTCCCCATTAATCTCCCTCTCTCTTTCCACACCTCTTCCCCAGCTCTCTGTCATGGACTGGTCTGACCACTGTCAGTTAAATATTGACTGACCTGTTTCTTTTCTCACTGTGGCTAGCTGACTCAAATATTGACAACATCTTGGTGTGTATACGTACTGGAGACCAATGTGTTGTCTCTATACTGCGCTCACATAAGAATTACGGTGTTTTGCCTGTAAAAAAAAGAAGTCAATGTTTACATGACCCCCTTTCAAACAGGCCCATTTTTACCACATTCTTGCCTGCATATAAAGGTTAAATAAAAAAGTATGCCTTTTATACCTCCAGTGCCCATGCTGGCATGCCATTGACAAGTGGTAGTAGTGGTGTGCAGATGTGGGTGGGCGTCTATTTGAATAAATCCATTGACTATACAGCATCAAAAAGGAATTCATTGAGAATTTGTTTAGGCAGGTCCAAAACAACTGAATGGCATATTTTGAGTTGAATCATTTTACGTCTAAATGAATGAGATCAATAGGGGGGTTGGAAGGCAAGAAAATGGCCTTGCCGAAGTCCCCCCCCCTTCTAATTCCCTTAATTGTGTCACTACAGTCAAATACTTTCTGTGGCACACATCGGAGTCAAATACTTTCTCACACTTCACGTCAAGATAGGCAACCAACGTGAATATGTATGGATGTTATATTAAACATAGAGGAGGGAATAAAATGTAGGCACGCAATAAACATTTCAGAACAACTACTGGTTGAATAAGAAATGGGAGAGATGACAAGTTTTGGCAAAGAGATGTATTTATAGACCAATACACTTGAAACAAATAGCCAAACCGAAAACTGCAGACATTACTAGTGCCTCCCCTGCGATCAAACCGCCATAAAAAATAAAAAATGAAACGTAGCCTAACTTGATCATTGACAGCTGCCTTGAAGGACACAAATAAAAAATGCTGCTACTAAGATCAGTGAAATGTAGGCTAAACTGACATTGGCGTGAAGAAATCTCAACTAGCAAGCAAGTCTTAGCAATGAAGAATTGAGTGTGTGCGTGTTTACGCAAAGGGGGGCTCTGGCAGGGGGAGATTTTTGGCACAACACCTGCAATACCTTTCAGATACAAAGAAAAGGCGGAAAAACGTCTTAGTGTGAAAAGAGAGGGATGATAAGAAGACAAAAAGGCCAGGACAGAGGGCAAGAGGTTGAGAGAATGGGAGAGTTCATGGTACGGACAGAGAAGAAGGAACAGAGAGCGAGAGAATGGGAGAGTTCATGGTAAGGACAGAGAAGAAGGAACAGAGAGCGAGAGAACCTTGTGGGATTTAGAGAAAGAGAGCGTGAAATGGAAACATCCTCTAGGATAATCTCTCAGGCTACAGACTTTAGCCACACACACACACACACACACACACAAAGTGATGTAACTGGACTGTTTTGTTGGAAACGCATATTGTGTTTGCTCAGTATTGCCAATAACAGAGATTATAAACCATACTGCTGACTCATATCAATATGATGATGTGGAGGCACCAGACAGACACACACACACACACACACACACACACAGAAACACTATCCCTGAACATGTCTGCCAGGAGCAGAGTGATTCCTCACGAAACCAGGACAAAAAAATACCATTATTTTAGTGAATTTTACTCAATTTAACCCATAGAATGTCCCTTTGGAGGAAGGATTGTTTACATATATTTGACATTTGTTTCTAAAAGCATAATTGAGAAATAATTGATCAAATATGGGATATTTATGGAATTCTGGCCTTACCCAGGCCACCTTTTTTTTGTTTAAAAAAAAATGTAAGCCGTATTTTACCAGGTAAGTTGAGTGAGAACACATTCTCATTTACAGCAACGACCCAGGTAATAGTTACAGGGAGAGGAGGGTGGATGAATGAGCCAATTGTAAGCCAGGGATGATTAGGTGACCATGATGGGATGAGGGACAAATTGGGAATTTAGCCAGGACACCAGAGTTAGCACCCCTACTCTTACGATAGGTGCCATGGGATTTTTAGTGACCACAGAGAGTCAGGTCACCCGTTTAACATCCCATCCAAAAGACAGCACCCGACACAGGGCAATGTCCCCAATCACTGCCCTGGGATATATTTTTTTGACCTGAGAAAAGTGTGCCTCCTACTGGCCCTCCAACACCACTTCCAGCAGCACCTGGACTCCCATCCAGGACCAGCCCTGCTTAGCTTCAGAAGCAAGCCAGCCATTGGGATGCAAGGTGGTATTTTAAGACACTATAAAATTTGATCTTTAGGGGCTACTAAGCAGAAATGGTCATTTGAAGTGTCAACAATTGTTTTGTAATATGGTAGTATTTTGATTTCAATAAAAAATGTCTTACATTAATTTATGAATAAAAAAACACATGAATTAGCAAATATACACATTTTGATTAGTCAAATGTCTATATATTCTTGAATATAATAGCCTATATACTCTACATGGGAATATCAATGTTCCAGAGTTACATTTTGTGAAAATCCCCAAAATCATGGTCTTTTTTTGTCCTGGTATTGTGAGGAATCACTCTCTGAAAATATCAGAGTGGATGTTTTTCTCCTTTTCTCTCCACCCTATACCATGCAGTCTCTCTCTCTCATCACAGTTCTCTACCTCATTCCATTCTGTCCAAGGCTTTCACTTATTTTCTAGTCCACTGTCTCTCTTTCCTTCCCCTTCTCTATTGAGTAGTTTTCCGAAGCTGTTCTTCTGTGCGTCAGATCAAAGTTGTTATCTAATTAACATTTAGGCTGAATTTGGAAAAATATGGCTTTGATAAAAAATCACATCTATTTAAGTGTGAGTTGTTCTTTTCTCCCTCTAAGCTGTTGAGCTCTATAGATGTGAGGTTGGTAACATTCCTCTCAAGGTGTTTCCACAGAGAAGGGAAAAGTAGGCTAGGTAGACAAAGAAATAGAGTAAGGGGGCGGGGACCAAATACCTCTGGCTTTTAAACCACTGTGTTCCAACCAACAGAGAACGGGGTCCGAGACGGTTTTAGCTGAACTGAAATGCATTTTTAATCAAATACATTAGTTTGGGGTTTTACAAGCGGCTGCTTTTGATCTCATTCAGAACTCGTAAACTGTCTTAGGGGAGGGTTTTGCTTTTTACCCCAGTCTATTCGCGTCAAGCAGGCGTCACCACCCCTTTTTTGGAGAGTTGGTGCGTTCCTTACCTCAACCCCATCTGGATGGAAATCTGTTGAACCCCGAAGTCCCGAGTCATTTCTGGAGCTTTGGACTGGGTTGAAGGAGGATAAGAACGCGATGGTAATTGTTCAGACATAGAGAAATAACCGAAAATACCGCAGTTGTATTCGCTGAATGGGACTCTGTAAAAAGGTTAGTAAAGATAGCCTCATTTCAGAAATTCCCTGAATTGGAAGACCCCTGTGAGTGCGCGTGCATGTGTACATCAATTTGGTTTTGTAGCCTTTTGTGACTAGAAAACGACAATAAGGTCTGACCATCCATGATATAAAAAGTATAGTTTTAACCATGTTGAGGCTATATAGTGTTTGTTTACAAACATTGGAGTGAAACAAGCTTATATTTTGGATTCTGATGCGGTACGACCGTTGAACTAAACTAAGAATAAGTTATATTTTTCAAGAATCAATGGGTACGTTTAATTCAGAACTCCCAAAATAGATGAAGCAACTGCAGATTGCTCCTTGAAGGAAACGTTTCATTTTTATGATACAGCAATTTTCATTGTTTGGCGAATTGTTGTTTGTCAGCTGCTCTTGATTAGGCTAAATGTTTTAGGAATATAGCAAGGGTAGGCAACAGCAAACCATTTGCGTCACACTTGCTCTGTTGCAACCATAAATTGTATAATTGAGATAAGAACTTCCTGCTTAAATGCTTTCCAGATAGTCTTTTATATTGTCTACGTTTGCAGGAGGAAATTAACTACATGACCTACGATCAAATTTGAAAAGGCTACCTTGACGTCAACAAGGTAAGCAGCACCGTACGCGTCACCTTTGTGAAGAATGGTATTATCGCGCGCACCTCGGGGTTGTAGTTCACAAACAACCAATCACGTCGTTGTCTTTCACTTGACAAGAAAAAACAGCCTGCGGTCATAGAAAGTAGAACTGAAGTGACGCCAAAGGAAATCTTTATCTGCCTTCCTGGGACTCGGTTATTGAGAGAGTGCCTTTGATTTAAGATGTCAAGATTAGTCTCGTTACTTTATTTGTTTTATAAAGGAGAGAGGACATGTAATTGAAAGCGGCAGCATCTGTCAGGTGACATGACAACGCTACACATGTACACCAGCTGCGTCCCCTGTTCAAATGCATCCTTCCTCCCTCCCTTACTTTCTTTCTTCCTCCCATCCTACTTTAGGCTATAGTAGGCCTATTTTTCAAAGGGACACTAATCGTGTCAGTTATCACACCGAAGAAGGAATGATGCATTGACTTTTGCAGTGTTTTTCTTTTAGGGCCCTGCAAAGCTGCTGTGATCCACTCAACACACCCCCCCCCCAAATCCAATGACCTAGATTGGAAGATCATATTTGGTAGTTATAGGGGCCATTACCTACCCTCCTCTTCCCCTCTAGCAGCCAGGGTGACATATAGTCTGTGGGATAAAGGTCTAATTGTTTTATATTATAACCTAATGGTCCACATTTGGCAATTAGATAGACACATATTCTACTCTTATTCCTAAATATAGACCGGTTTCCCTCCCATAACATTGTGGTTCCGTGTTAGGTTAATTTAGATTAACCAGAAGAAATTGGTACCAGATGTCTTCTTCACTGGCATCTGTGAGATCAAAGTGTGTGAGGTTATCTTTGTAGCTGGGGATATCTGTAAAAAACAAGATTGTGTGTTTGTTGTTTGGAGTGGTTGTTGTTTTTGGGAGAAAGGAAATTAGAATGTAGTGTAATGAACAAATAAGGGCAACAGTCCTATAAAACTGGCAGACAGTTGAGTCAAGGAATTTGAGTTTATGAAGAAAGACTGCTGTTACACACACACACACACACACAGATGTTCTCTCTCCTTTCCTCTGTTTGCTGTCATGCTAAACACCATATGGTACTGTGAGTGATTAAACAGAGACTGTAAACAGTCTTTATACACACCCATGGTCACACATGGCATATACAGCTTCGTTATCCTATGATTCTACACTATCTGACCAAAAGTATGTGGACACGTGCTCGCCGAACATCCCATTCCAACATCATGGGCATTAATATGGAGTTGGTTCCCATCCTTTGCTGCTACAACAGCCTCCACACTTCTGGGAACGCTTTCCACTAGGTCATTGAAAATAAGAATTTGTTTTTAACTGACTTTCCTAGTTAAATAAAGGAAGAGAAAAAAATATGTTGGAACATTGCTGCAGGGACTTGCTTCCATTCAGAGCATTAGTGAGGTCGGGCTCTGATGTTGGGCGATTAGGCCTGACTCGCAGTCGGCGTTCCAATTGATCCCAAAGGTGTTCGATGGGATTGAGGTCGGGGCTCTGTGCAGGCCAGTCAACTTCTTCCACACCTATCCGGTGTATGTGACAATACAACATATTTGTTTATTTTTGATTAAGTCGCATGCATGGACACCTTTGGGATGCATGTGTGTGATCTTTGATGTGTGTGAAGATACGGGCCAAATCAACACAATGTGTCCTATCCTACTTTGTTTACTGTGTAGTGCCTAGTCCAGCTGCATAGACTAAACAGTCCTGTGTGAAAACATTCTCAATTCAATGGAAAAGGTCAAAACCAGAATTTCACATTTATGTCTTGAGTATTATTTCCTGTGCTAAGTGTGTGTGGGTAATGAGTCACACTCAGCAGTGTGGTATGAGAAGTTTTGGTCTTAGTCCTGTCCTTGTCTTATTCTCTAGAAATACTACAGCGAGCCCAGAAAAGTACCCTCAGCTAAAAACACACTCTCACACACTTGCAGTTTTTCAGGAAGGGGGAAGCATGTCAGACATATTTCTTTACATGACCAGACACACACACACACACACACACACACATTATTCACACACACACATTACACACACACACACTATTCACACATACACACAATACACACACATTAGTTACACACACACATTATTCACACACATTACACACATACACACATTATTCACACACATTACACACACATTATTCACACATACACACATTATTCACACACACACACATTATTCACACACACACATTATTCACACACACACACACACATTATTCACACACACACACACACACACACATTATTCACACACACACACACACATTATTCACACACACACACACACATTATTCACACACACACACACACACACACACACACACACACACATTATTCACACACACACACACATTATTCACACACACACATTATTCACACATACACACATTACACACACATTATTCACACATTCACACACACACACATACACACATTACACACACATACACACATTACACACACATTATTCACACATACACACATTACACACACATTATACACACACATTATTCACACATACACACATTACACACACATTATACACACATTATATACAGATACACACATTACACACACATTATTCACACATACACACATTACACACACTATTCACACACATTACACACACACACACATTATTCACACACACACACACACACACATTATTCACACACACACACATTATTCACACACACACATTATTCACACACACACACACATTATTCACACACACACACATTATTCACACACACACACACACATTATTCACACATACACACATTACACACATTATTCACACATTCACACACACATATTATACACACATACACACATTACACACACATACACACATTACACACACATTATTCACACATACACACATTACACACACATTATACACACACATTATACACACATACACACATTACACACACATTATACACAGATACACACATTACACACACATTATACACAGATACACACATTACACACACATTATTCACACATACACACATTACACACACTATTCACACACATTACACACACACACACATTATTCACACGTACACACATTATTCACACATTATTCACACATACACACAAATTATTCACACACACACACACATTATTCACACACACACATACACACATTATTCACACACACACACACACATTATTCACACACACACACACATTATTCACACATACACACACACACACATACACACACATTATTCACACATACACACACATTATTCACACATACACACACATTATTCACACATACACACACATTATTCACATTACACACACATTATTCACACATACACACATTACACACACATTATTCACACATTACACACACATTATTCACACATACACACATTCACACACACACATACACACATTACACACACATACACACATTATTCACACATACACACATTACACACACATTATACACACACATTATTCACACATTACACACACATTACACACACATTACACACACATTATACACACACATTATTCACACATACACACATTATACACAGATACACACATTACACACACATTACACACATTACACACACATTATTCACACATACACACATTACACACACATTACACACACATTAGTTACACACACACATTACTCACACATTAGTTGCATACATCAGCTACATGTTAAAACCACACACACATACCAGATCAGACTCTGAGCCCTCTAAGGGAGTCACGTCATCCCTATTACCATTACCCCCTCTCCTAACATTGGGGTTTTGGGACAGAGAGGAGAGTGAGAGAGAGAATTAGCCCAGACATTTTTTCCATGCTATATTTTTCCATTCTTTCTTTCGCTCGCTCTCTCTTTCCTCTTCCCGGTTTGGTTTACTCTCTGGTATCTGTCTGAGTGTAGGTATCTCTGGTATCTGTCTGAGTGTAGGTATCTCTGGTATCTGTCTGAGTGTAGGTATCTCTGGTATCAGACAGATGGATGGAACAGTTCTGTCATTTTGACATTGTTTTTCTCCATATTTAAGCTGCTTGGGAGGGATCCCTGAAACATCAATCCTACAAGCATCAGCATTGTTTAATACAGAGATAAGTGGCTGAATTGTTTATCTGGATCATGTGGAAGGGTCAGTTTGAGGCTGGCAGAGAGATGGCCAAGATGGTGTTCTTTTTTTGTCCTTCACTCAGGGATCTTCTTACCACTGCATTCAAGAGAGAAATAGAGTGATAAAGGGTCCCCCCCCTCGTTCTTTATCTCCCTCTTTCTGTGAGGTATTTGGACAGCTGTGGATGACTGCTGTGTGTGTGTGTGGGTGTGTGTGAGAGGGAGAGAGTTATCAGGTTGTGACCCCGATGTCTTGTTTAATACCTGACTCTGTGATCCTAATTGATGGCCAAACACTGTGGTCCGGAATGTATGTGTATGTGAGTGTGGTGCAGATGGATTGTCTGTTATACAGAGAACCTGGAGGTCTAACACATGTACTGTGTTGAATTATTTCTTCTGTCACTTAGTGTGTGTTTATCTGACTGTTTTCTCTCCAGGTTACTCTCTGTGTCTGGGTCAATCCTACTTCTTCCGTTTCAACCATCCAGAAGAGGCCAACCGTATGAAGAGCATGCTGCCCCAGAAGAGCCCTGTCTCTCCTCTGGCCTACAGCACAGGTAGCACACACACGTGGCCCTACCCTCTTTCACCTCTCTTCTCATTTGTCCCCCCCTCTATAGATCCCATATCAGCCCCTGGTCCCACAGTTCTCATCTCACTTCCTCTCTCCCAGTGTTAGGGTATAGTTACAGGTGGAGCCCGCCACGACAGGTGTACGTGATTGAGACGCGGTCATGTGTAACTGCTTTGAGGAAAAATGTACTTGCTTTGACTCTGTGGTTGTCTCACCCAGCTATCTTAAGATGACTGAACTAACTGTAAGTCCTTCTGTATAGAGGAGACTTAGCATCTGCCAAATGACTAAAATGTAAACTAAAGCATTCTTAGGTCCTTAATATGTATGTGGATATCTTCATACATATGTTTTTGCTGAGGGTCTTTGACAAGTCACATGGTTAGAAACACACACACACACACACACACCTAAAACACACTTCTCAAGACGGGTGGAATGTTTTTCACATCTGGCAATAGCTGTCGTCGTGGTGATGCAGCTGTGTTCTGCTGTAACCGTGGTGATTGATCTCTGCATTTGAACATGGTGTGTGTGTGTGTGTGTTTCTGCGTATATCATCGCTGCTCGCTCACTGTCTCGGCAGTTAGACAGCAGGAATGTACACACACAAATATACATCTGTATAAGGGTCACACACACTGAACTCAATTGTATAGCGAGGAGCCATGGACCATTTTTAGTGTTAATAGTTTTAAAAAGATTAGAGTGAGCTGATATTAACCAGACCTTAAAGGAAAATCTGTCTATTAATGGAGTCTACTGTGATTGTGTGTGTGTTTGTGTTTCTGACAGCGTCTCGAGACCAGATGTCTTCTGCTTTCTGCCCCATTTATCCCCCTCTTTACAAGGCTGAGGTTAAACCTTTACACACTAGGACCCCTCGCTCACACAATCTTACCTACACACACTCATGTGTGCACACACAGGACATGCACAATGAAAGATTAGTGGAATCTGTGTGGGTAGCTGGACAGGTAGGATGACCGACAGTGAAGGTGAACAGGTGGTCACGTGTCAGGTGACAGAGGAATGGATGAGACTGAGGCAGGAATTCCTTTAACCATAAAGTGGTATATTTACTGAGTAGTCTGTGCTGCATCACAAAGGAAACAAATAACATGTATCCAATCAAATTCCTCATCCCAAAGATTATATCATAACAATCATTAATCATTAACATAATTAGAGGAGTCAACAATCCAGTTCATTAATAAGTCAATAGTAATCATCCGTGATCATCCAATTTTGGCTCGTAACTATTTATCATAAATCATGAAAGAATACCAACAGTGAATGGTTATTAAATCTATAATCCCCATTAGTTTGGTATCAAAGTCGATCAGTTAGCAAACAATGACGTTTCTCATTTCACCCTTTCAATTGTCTTCATGTGTACAGGTAATTCATTTCATTACATATTAACCATATCGATTGCATAATTGGCCTATGAGGATCCGTAGGGCCGGGATCATTGATAACTCACATTACTTAATAGATTTGAAGTGTGCGCTCCAAGCCGCGCTCTGCGGTAATAACTATTAACAATAACTGATGGCCCACACCCCTGATCGCAACAGATAGTTCAGATGAAAGGTAACAGAGTCGGTGGATTCATGGACGCACAGAACTTCTGGATCAGACAGAGTTAAGGAAGAGAGAACAGCGAGATCAGGCGATGGCAATTTCCTCCTTTTATGGAGTTGAGATCTGTCGGACATTTCCACCTGACCTAATTAAAGTGCCCCTGGCCCAGCTGAGTAAGTGGCAATGAATTAAAGGATTATTCCAACAACTTCATGGGCCTTTTCTGCACACAGTATACATACGGTCATGCACACATTTAGTACATGTATACACACACTTCTAGGTAAACACACTTCGGACATGTGTACACATAAGGCACACATGTCCGTCTATATTTAGTGATTCTATGTGTGTTTTGGAGGTCATGTGTGCGTTACTGTCTTGACGGTATGTAAAGAGTAGTCCCATTACTCAGGGTGAAATGGCTAACCTTCTTGTCTCCTTTTTGTTTAGCTCTTTGATGAGTAAAATGACTAGGTTTCCTCTCTGTTGGATTTTCAAGGGGGATTGAAGAAATTCCTGACCACTGAGAGGTTTTTTATTTCCCCAGGAAGTCGGTTGCCCTGCTACTTTTAGAGACCTGAACTACCGTGTGTGTTAGTTTTAAATCTGAGAATAGGTGGGAGCGTGTGAGTGAGTTCTTCTCTGTGTGTGTGTGTGTGTGTGTGTGTGTGTGTTGTCTGTATGTGTTGGCTCTTGGGCCCTCAGTGTTATAGGCCATTTACTGGCAGCTCTCTGCTGTTTGGGTTATGAGTATTCTGCCAAGTCCAGCTATGAATAGACTTAGCTGCAGGTACAACCACCATATAACTTTCTTCTTTACTCTCAGACCAAAACCACACAGAAGAAGGCACACATTGACGCACCTATACACAGAGATATTCTCAGAATAATAAGAACACCCTCAGACCTATAGGCTTCAACAGACGAAACAGATGATGGACAGAGAGCTCGTGTAGAGGATGGTTTTTAACTGTTCACTTAGTGGTGAAGATAAGACACTTTCAAATAACATGTCTTTATGTGTATTCTTTTCTGCTTTCTCCTCCTGTATCTACTGTTGCATTGTCAAGAAGGAACCTGCAAGTAAGCATTTCGTTGGATGGTGTATACCATGTGTTTCCTGTACATGCAACTTCTACAACTTAAAGTTGAACTCTTCTCCCTCCCCATCTCCTCTCTCTCCCTCCCTCTCCAGACTATCTGAAGTTCAGTAGTGACTACAGCCATGGGGTGGTGGGAGGGGCCGGCAGTGCAAGAGGGATGCGTTCTGCCTCAGAGCTCCGTGATTTGATGGACACCTTACAACGAAAGAAGATCGCCCTGGAGACCAGCCTGAGAGCCAATGGGGACTCTAGCCCCTCCTACTTCAGTATGACACAGGTATGACAGCTGTAGCTCTCAACGAACCCCAGCAGAACTGAGGCATGCACTAGATGGACATGGTTTTACACTTCTAATGTCTTTTCCCCTCTCTCCCAGTCTCCACCCACCACGCCTGTGACCTCACCCACCTCGATGTCGTCAGCCTATCAAGAGCAGGCTAGGCGTTTCTATGGCTCTGATCGCCCGCCCCTCTCAGTCAAAGCCGCGGTCCCTCCCTCCCCCTCTCGGCGCTCTGACCCCCCTTCCTCCCGATCCTCCATGACCCGGAACCAATCCTACCAATCACAAGACAGCCTGCTGGCCTCCCCTGGCGACGGGCGACGACAACTAAACCCAAACTCCTCCCCCCTGTTGTCGATGTGGAACGGTGGAGGTTCCTCTAACTCAGTGGCTGGTGGTGAGAGCCTCTCCTCTCCTCCTCCACGCTCATCCCTCTCTCCAACCAGTGGAGCAGCCAGCGTGCCCTCCAGCCCCCGCCTGGGACGCCGAAGTCACGGCAACCATGAGCCGACACCTAGCAACCGAACCAGGAAGTACTCTGCAGGGTCAATAGGCGGCATGATAGGAAGTCACAGCCTCTCTCTGCCCCGCCTCTGCCTGTCATCGTCGCCACGTTCCCATGATAATGGAGCCGTGGTGCTCTCTACCCTCCCCCCGACCTCACGGCGCTCTGAACCTCTACGTAACTCTTCTCACAACAATAGCCAAAACCACACCACAAACAGTAACTACAACCATAACCAAACCACTAACTTTAACTACAGCCAGGCCCAAAACATGAACCACAAGGGGAACCAAGGTGAGGGGGTGGTATCCATCTCCCTCTCCTCCCCAAAGTCTCCCACCCAGGCCCCTCCAGACGTGACGGTCCCGTTCCGATCAGGGGGCTCCTCCAGTCCCCGCGTGGCCAAGAAACTCAGCCTCACCTCCACCAGCTCCACATCCAGCCTCCAAGAGCCAGAGTGGCCAGCCAGCTGCGGAGTCTCCCCTGGACCAGAGCTTTTTTTCGGGGAGAGGGAGCACAGAGGTGGCAGCCTGGAGCCTGGTCTAGGGTTAGGGGAACGGAGACAGTCTTTTGGGAAGGGTGGGCTTGAACCAGGGTTCGGTCTGGGGGAGAGAAGACAGTCCTTTGGAAAGGGAGGGGTAGAACCTAGTTTGGGATTAGGGGAACGGAGACAGTCTTTTGGGAAGGGAGGTTTAGAGCCAGGTTTAGGGTTAGGGGAACGAAGGCAGTCATTTGGGAAGGGAGGAGTGGGGCTGGGGGCGGGGGTGACCCCACCGGGGGGGTTCAGGGCGAGGAGTGGCAGTATCAGCTCCCTGAGTGGGAAGGAAGAACTGACTGACTACCACCATCGCCAGAGAGATGAGAGACTACGAGAACAAGAGGTGGAGAGACTGGTGAGTAGTGTGTGTGTATTTTTTAAAAAGATCTGAATGAAATGGCAAGGCTATGAGGTGGAATCAGATATCTTCCCTTTGACCTCTCGACCTCCTAACACACTCTTCGGGAGCTACACTGTTGGGGCATTTACACACAGATGAATATGCATGCACACGAACATATGTTCCCTCAGGGAAGTACTGCCTCTGGCTGCTAGCCTATGTTAACATGCTCAGCTATTCTTACTCCTCCGCTGGGTTGGGTCCGGTTTAGAGGAAAACACTGGCTTTTTTGGGCCCTCTATGGTTTTGTGTCTGTGTGTGTGGTTCCGTAAGTGGGGCCATCTGCAGTTCAGCACAGTTAGGTTGGTTTGGATCGTTAGGAACCCATAAAAGAAATGTCAGATGTGGGCTAGAACCAGATTGTATTAGGAGAACAGAAATATAGGGCAGGTGGATACACACACTCTTTTTCTGACACACACACAAAGTAAACAGGGCTAAGTCCAAAATAAAGACGTGCAGCCACAACTGAAGTGTGCTGAATATTCCCAAAGGATCATTCCTCAAAGTATTTTCCCTGGCGATGTAAAGGCTGCCTTCATGGGAGAACACACAAACATGTTGGAAACACACATCTATGCACCAATCACTCAACAGAATTAGGCTTTATCTCAATAGTCTAAAATAGCTTCCTCTCCTAGTCTCCTCTCCTTCATCTTCACTATTGTAGACTATTGAGATGCGTCTCCTCTGAATGCTAACTCTGGATCTACTCTGCCCTCTAGAGGCGAGACAGGAGAACTTTCACTACTACTCTGTCCCTGATTTCACTATTGGGAATTTTTCTCCACCACCTGCTCCTATGCTGGGTGAGGGAGAGAGTGAGATCTCAGTAAAACAAAAATAATGGTGTTCCAAAAAAGGCCCAGTTGCCAGCACCACAAATACAAATTCCATCTAGACACCGTTGCACTAGAGCAGTGGTTCCCAAACCTTTTATAGTCCCGTACCCCTTCAAACATTCAACCTCCAGCTGTACCCCCTCTAGCACCAGGTTCAGCACACTCTCAAATGTTGTTTTTTTGTCATCATTGTAAGTCTGCCACACACACTATAGGATACATTTATTAAACATGAATGAGTGGGAGTGTTTGTCACAACCTGGCTCTTGGGAAGTGACAGAGCTCTTTTTGGACCAGGGCATAAATAATAATAATCAATAATTTTGCTCTTTATTAAGCCATCTTCCCAATAAAACCATATTTGTTCATCAACAATTGTGAATGACTCAACACAGGTTAATGAGAAGGATGTGCTTCAAAGGATGCACATAACTCTTCAGTGTTGGGTTGTATTGGAGAGAGTCTCAGTCTTAAATCATGTTCCACACACGGTCTGTGCCTGTATTTAGTTTTCATGCTAGTGAGGGCTAGAGGTTGACTGATTATGATCTTTCAACGCCGATACAGATTATTGGAGGACCAAAAAAAGCAGACCGATTAATTTGCCGATTTAAATCAAATATATATATATATATATATTTTATTTATTTGTAATAATGACAATTACAACAATACTGAATGACACTTTTAACTTAATATAATACCTCAATAAAATCAATTTACCCTCAAATAAACAATGAAACATGTTCAATTTGGTTTAAATAATGCAAAAACAAAGTGTTGGAGAAGAAAGTAAAAGTGCAATATGTGCCATGTAAGATAGCTAACGTTTCAGTTCCTTGTTCAGAACATAAGAACATATGAAAGCTGGTGGTTCCATTTAACAGTCTTCAGTATTCCCAGGTAAGAAGTTTTAGGTTGTAGTTATTATAGGAATTATAGGACTATTACCCTCTATACGATTTGTATTTCAAATACCTTTGCCTATTGGATGTTCTTATAGGCACTTTAGTTACAGTGTAACAGTATAGCTTCCGTCCCTCTCCTCGCTCCTACCTGGGATCTAACCAGGAACACATCGACAACAGCCACCCTCGAAGCAGCGTTACCCATGTAGAGCAAGGGAAACAACTACTCCAAGTCTCAGAGCGAGTGACGTTTGAAAAGATATTAGCGCGCACCCCGCTAACTAGCTAGCCATTTCACGTCAGTTACACCAGCCTAATCTCGGGAGTTGATAGACTTGAAGTCATAAACAGCGCAATGCTTGAAGCACAGCAAAGAGCTGCTGGCAAAACGCACGAAGGTGCTGTTTGAATTCTTATGCTGGTGCCTACCATCGCTCAGTCAGACTGCTCTATCTAATCATAACTTAATTATAATATAATAACACGCAGAAATACGAGCCTTAGGTCATTAATATGGTCGAATCCAGAAACTATCATTTTGAAAACCGTACGTTTATTCTTCAGTGAAATATGGAACCGTTCTGTATTTTATCTAACGGGTGGCATCCATCAGTCTAAATATTCCTGTTACATTGCACAACCTTCAATGTTATGTCATAATTACGTAAAATTCAGGCAAATTAGTTCGCAATGAGCCAGGCGGCACAAACTGTAGCATATACCCTGACTCTGCGTACAATGAACGCAAGAGAAGTGACACAATTTCACCTGGTTAATATTGCCTGCTAACCTGGATTTCTTTTAGCTAAATATGCAGGTTTAAAAATATATACTTCTGTGTATTGATTTAAAAAAGGCATTGATGTTTATGGATAGGTACAGTCGTGCAACGATTGTGATTTCTTTCGCAAATCGCTTTTGTTAAATCATCCCCCGTTTGGCAAAGTTGGCTGTCTTTTTTAGGAAGAAATAGTCTTCACACAGTTCACAACGAGCCAGGCGGCTCAAACTGCTGCATATACCCCGACTCCGCTTGCACAGAACGCAAGAGAAGTGACACAATTTCCCTAGTTAAAAGAAATTAATGTTAGCAGGCAATATTAACTAAATATGCAGTTTTAAATATATATACCTGTGTATTGATTTTAAGAAAGGCATTGATGTTTATGGTTAGGTACACGTTGGAGCAACGACGGTCCTTTTTCACGAATGCGCACCGCATCGATTATATGCAATGCAGGACACGCTAGATAAACTAGTAATATCATCAACCATGTGTAGTTAACTAGTGATTATAATTGATTGTTTTTTATAAGATAAGTTTAATGCTAGCTAGCAACTTACCTTGGCTTCTTACTGCATTCGCGTAACAGGCAGGCTCCTCGTGGAGTGCAATGTAATCAGGTGGTTAGAGCGTTGGACTAGTTAACCTTAAGGTTGCAAGATTGAATCCCCGAGCTGACAAGGTAAAAATCTGTTAACCCACCGTTCCTAGGCCGTCATTGAAAATAAGAATGTGTTCTTAACTGACTTGCCTAGTTAAATAAAATTGTTTAAAAAAAAAAATGGACCAAATCGGTGTCCAAAAATAAATTGTTATGAAAACTTGAAATCGGCCCTAATTAAGCGGTCATTCCGATTAATCGGTCGACCTCTAGTGAGGGCCAAGAATCCACTCTCACAAGTGCGTGGTTACAAAGGGCATCCGTGTCTTAACAGCGCGATTTGCCAAGGCAAGAAACTCTTGAGCGTAGCCCTGTCCAGAAATCTGACAGTGGCTTCTGATTCAATGAAATTTTCACAGAACCGCTTGTTGCAATTTTGATGAGGCTCTGTTGTTCTCACGTGTGTTACCACTCCACTATGTCTCCCTGTCATGGCTTTTGCGCCATCAGTACAGATACCAACACATCTTGACCACCAAAGTCCATTTGATGTCACAAAGCTGTCCAGTACTTTAAAATATTCTCTCATGTTGTCCTTGTTTCCAGTGGTTTGCAGAAGAGGATGTGTTCCTTAATATTCCTTAATATATACATAAATGTAACGGACATATACCAGGAGCTGTGCCAGGCCCGCCACATCTTTTGACTCATCCACCTGTAATGCATAGAATTCACTGGCTTGTATGCGAACCAGTAATTGTTTCCAAACATCTCCTGCCATGTCACTGATGCGTCGTGAAACAGTGTTGTTTGATGAAGTCATTGTCTGTATAGTTTTTATGGCCTTTTCCCAAAGCATTGTCCCAGCCATATCTGCGGCAGAAGGAAGAATTAAGTCCTCCACAATAGTATGTGGCTTGCCTGTCCTAGCCACTCGGTAAGATGCTTCTAACCCCTTCTTATTAATGGTATCTGTTGCTTTGATACATGTCTTACTACTATAAAGTAATCTTTATTCTCGCTCCAAAATCTCTGGTGGCTTATTTTTCAAATTGTCATGTTTCTAAAAGTCCTCGCAAGAGTGAAGGTTTCCCGCGAGAGAGTAACGGTTAATGTGATTGGATGTTAATTATTTGACTAGGCTACCTGTATTTGATATTGTGTGGTTATTTCACTGAACACTGGATGGTTTAATTGGTTTTTTGGCAGTGAAATGAGGCTACTCAGGCGAGAGAGAAAAAACTCACCCAAATGTATAGCCCCGTTGGAAAATATAATTGTCCTGTTTGAAAATGTGAAGAAAAAAAGTTACAAAAACAATAAAATATTGATTTGGCGTACCCTCGACGGCATTGTGTGTACCCCTGTAACTATTTGATGACATTTGAAATGTCTTTACACTCACAAAAGTTTCAAAAGAATAATGTTTCCTGTAAACATTTGTTATTGTTTATTTCACTTTTGTTTATCTATTTCCCATGCCAATAAAGCCCTTCAATGGAATTGAAATTGAATTGAGAGTGGTGGAGAGAGAGAAAATGAAGGTGGGCAGAGGGGGAGATTGTGAATAGGGATGGATGGAGGGTGGGAGGGAGAGCAAGACTGAGAGAGTGAGAGGGTGTAGATCAGGAGAGAGGGATGGTGAGAGAAGAGGAAGGATTGCATTTCTATATCGGTATATCCTCTCCTGTGGGAGCTAGGGCTGATGGTGATCAGATCAGGTTACACCCAGAGCCAGTTGCTGTTATTAACTTTACTGCTTCACCTCCTTTTGTGTAGTAGGTCTACAGCGGTTTGTCTCCATTAGTACTGAATCAGGTGTCAAATTGACAGAGTATTGCTTTACTCTGCTACTTGTTGACTGACCGTTGTTATTAGTGGCCTCTGTTTGTGTGTGTAGATGTGTAGATGTGTATGCATGTGGGATGTATTTCTAGTCCCTCTCCTGTGTGTTTGGGATATATTTCCAATGTTGTATGTAGTACGTTGGGCTTTTCCGGTTGGAGAGTCTGACTCCGAGCCAATAACATTCGCAAGAAAGCCCCCTGCTGCCTCTTCTCTCTCACACATACAGACACACATACAGACACACACATACATGAATTCTCTCTCTCTCTCTCTCACTCACTGTATCTGCTAGCAGCCACTCAGTTCTCAGGGCGATGTGGTTTCTAATTTCTCTCACCTGCAGCAGTGCATTGCAGATAGCAGCCCACTGTCTTTGTGAATGTCTATATCTAGTTCAGTAGCACAGCGCTAGTAGTTAGTTAGTTAGTTAGCTATAGGTTTAGTTTTTGTTATTGTGGGCTTTCGTTATTCTCTGAGAGAAATATAAGGGCTATGAGAAAATTCTGTTTGCCCTGTGGAGTGTCTGTGAGGAGAAATGCTCCTAATGGCAGCCATGCTTCCAAGGGTAATATCTGTGTATTTGGCTTTCAGTTGGATACAGATAAGAATCCATGTGTTTGCTGTGTGTGTCTCTCTCTCTCTCTGTACATATATATCTAAGTATGTCTGTGTGTGTAACTCTGTATGTACGTATTTGTGTGGGCTTCTAACTCTGTGTGCTGTGTTGTAGGAACGCCAGCGGCTGGAAACCATTCTGTCTCTGTGTTCAGAGCTGGGTCGATCGGAGCAGGACAGGGAGAAGAGTGTTGGTTCTAGTGTCGATACCGGTGCTGGTCTAGCCGACCTTCAGATGATCAACCGGGAATTAGAGAAACTCCAGGTCTCTGACGACGATGAGTCAGAATCCGTCTTCTCTGACTCAACTGTGAACGGAAATGGGGCCGGTAGCGGCTCGGAGAACGGTTACTATGGTAACGACGAGGAGCGTCCAGTCCGACAGCGACGGAGCAGCGGCCACCGGGACCACATGGCACAATCGCCAGCCATCATCCTACGAAGCTCCGCCACCTCGCTCACCGCGCATCTGCCTAGGACTAATCGGGTGAGAGTTTTTCACTTTCTCGTTCGCTTTTGCTTTCTCTCTCTCTTTCTCCCATTTTATATTTGATCTCTTGTTTCCTTTCTCCTGTACTTCTTTCAGCCAACCTCCCTGCCTCTCTCACTCACACACACACACACACACACACACACAGATACATAAGGTGCTACTGCTGTCCTTCCTCTGAGTAAAGCTTAATTAAGCCTTGTTAAATGATTGACAGGAGGCAGAGTGTTTATCACCTGGCAACCTGTTAATGAGACCTCTGGTCAGGCAATCCTTACACAGGCCTAATCAAGCTTAATAACAGCCTATGAAGCTATATGCAGCTTAATGTAGCTTCTCATGACTAAATGAGAGTTAAAGGAGAGAGAGGAGAGTGGTAGAGAGAAAGAGAGCTCCCCTCTCACTGTAAACAGAAGAGAACACACACTAGCCATGGTCACGGCTCAACCCCTCCTTGTACATTCCTTAGTTCTGATGTGGAAACTCCTCTGGAATCTGACTTTCCTTACCATTTAAGGTCCACATACTGTATTTATATTTTCCCTACTCTCAAACATGTATTTTCTTCTTAGACCTCCACAGCAACCTATTGTTTTAGAGGTCAGAGTTGTTTGTTGTTGTGAATTAGTCTTCTATTTAACTGTGAGAACCCGGAGGTGCTGGATACTGTAAAAATGGTTGCTGTAAGAGGTCACACACACATAAGATATTTACAGTCTGGTTATTAGATTAGAGAGTGCTAAGGATAGCAACCTAAGGTGTGTGTGTGTGTGTGTGTCTGCTCCGTATGAACAGCTGCATAGTTTCTGGTGAGTAATTGAATAACAGAAATGTACTCTACAGAGTATCATGTTAATACCTATAACTTTTCTATGAACCATAGTGTTTTTCACCCCTCATTCAGGACAACATGTAGCTTTTGTTCCAGCCCTGCACTAACACACATGATTCAACTAATCATCAAGAGCTAGATAAACAGAATCAGGTTTGTTAGTTCTTGGCTGGAAACAAATGTATTCACTCCCTGTAGCTCTACAGGACCAGTGAATAAAGAACATAGCATAGATTCCATTGTGAGAGTGTGATGTCATCTTTAGGCGCTGGTGGAGGAGGGCCAGCGGAGGCAGGAAGTGACCTGTGTGGAGGAGGAGAGGATCCAGGTGCTGAACAACATGGAGGAGCTGGAACAGAAGATCAAAGAACTGGACAACCAGATGGACGAGTCTCTCAGAGAGGTAGAAGGATGGAGGGAGAGGGATGTGCTAGAGAGGGGGATGGAGGGAAGTAAAAATGGTGGTTAGAGATGAAGGGAGGAAGAAGGAGGTAATAGAGGTAGAGCTGGATAGAAACTCACTCCCTCTTTCTCTCCATCCAGGTGGAGGTGGAGCGTGCCCTGGTGGAGGCAGAGCAGCAGGCGGAGCTAGCGGCCTTGCAGCAGGAGAGAGATGCTCTGGAGACACTCAACACCAAGATGTCTGACATGGAACAACAGGCACAGAACCAGAAGACTCCGGTAATACCACTGTGTGATAACACTGGGGCAACTGGGATCAACGCAACATGAGGGAGGGAGAGAGAAAGTGTGTGTCTGTGTGTGTACTGCTATATGGAGTTTCTAAGAGTTTGTGGTGTCATAAGCACTGTGTGCATATGTAATGAGCATGCTGCAGTATGTATTCTCTAGCCACACCCAATGATACATTGATTGACATGTGACTAGCTGACTTTGTATGTGTAAATCCCTGTCATGCAGTCTCCGGTCCAAATATACAGCTGTTAATACACAACAGGGTATAGTGGTCACTACCCTAGTGTGTGTGTGTGTGTGTGTGTTGACACCCTCTACTCCTCTGGGTCATGTTCTCAGGCCTGCTTCCGGAGAGTTCCATTAACCCTACAGCTGGCAGATACATGAGAGAGGAACCACATACCATATTGGGGGGGGGAATAGACAGAGACAGACAGAGTCTTCCCCTTACACATTTTGCTGATTACAGATCTGATGAGAGGAAGATGGATAACGAGCAGTTGAGAGAAAGACAAAAATAAAGTTGACTAGTTTGACACATACTGTGTCTGGTCAGTTAGCCTGTTTCTCCTGTGTCTGGTCAGTTAGTCTGGTTTCTCCTGTGTCTGGTCAGTTAGCCTGTTTCTCCTGTGTCTGGTCAGTTAGTCTGGTTTCTCCTGTGTCTGGTCAGTTAGCCTGTTTCTCCTGTGTCTGGTCAGTTAGTCTGGTTTCTCCTGTGTCTGGTCAGTTAGTCTGGTTTCTCCTGTGTCTGGTCAGTTAGTCTGGTTTCTCCTGTGTCTGGTCAGTTAGTCTGGTTTCTCCTGTGTCTGGTCAGTTAGCCTGGTTTCTCCTGTGTCTGGTCAGTTAGCCTGGTTTCTCCTGTGTCTGGTCAGTTAGCCTGGTTTCTCCTGTGTCTGGTCAGTTAGCCTGGCTTCTCCTGTGTCTGGTCAGCCTGAACGTCTTGGACTGTTGGGGGTCTGTGTTGAAGACCCCTTTCCCTCTCATAATAACCCTCATCATCCCCAACCCACAGCTGTATCAGTCCTTCCCTCTTCTCTGCCCTCTAGTCCATTCTGCTTTCCTGACCACTGTAACACTGTAGTAACTAACTCTGCCTCCCGACTCCCACTAACGCTACCATCCTCTCTCCCTCTGTCCTGTGTCTGCTTGTCATTCCTGTGTGTGTGTGTGTGTACTGTACCTCTGCGTACATATGCACATTTGAGCGTGCTTGTATGCTTGTCGTGTGTGTGTGTGTGTCAGGCGTGTGTGTCGCTGCAGGCTGAAAGGGCTAGGGTAGAGCAGCTGTCTCAGAGTGTGTGTGAGCTGCGCTCCCAGCTCCACTGCTGTCCTGAGGCCATGAAGGAGCCCCTACAGGAGCAGCTCACCAGGGTCAGTACACACACACACACACACACACACACTTCCTGCTAAAAACGTCCTGTGACACACCTTCCCCACCTGTTCACCCATCCTTATCCTCTTGTTCCTTCCCCCTATCATTTATCTGTCTCGCTCTTCCTCTTCACTTCTCCTCCTGTTTGTCAGTTTTAATGTGTCATATTATGTCTGTCAGGAAAGCTCCACACAGTCAGCCTGCTCATGGGGGATAGTAGCAGTTTTTTGATAGGATGAGGAAGCATGATTGTGCAGCAGGTTTGGCGAGAGCATGCCTTGGTGTGGTTGTGTGTTTGTGCTTGTGTGACTGAATGCTCTCTCCCTCATGCAGAAAATAGTAATTGAACACTTGCGGACAGCCAAAATGTTATCACACAATCTGAGAAAAACGTGTGTGTGCGTGTGTCAGAACTCTGAGGTGCTGGAAGCTGAGACGAAGCGTTTTGAGGACCTGGAGTTTCAGCAGCTGGAGAGAGAGAGTCGTCATGATGAGGAGAAGGAGGAAAGCACACAACAACTCCTCAGAGAGATAGCTGACTACCAACGGAGCACCGTCACACGCAAGGTACTGTGTGTTTGTGTGTGTGTGTGTGTGTGTGTGTGTGTGTGTGTGTGTGTGTGTGTGTGTGTGTGTGTGTGTGTAAACTACTGTATGTGTGTGTTCCAAGGAGAGGCTGGTGGCGCTAAACAAGCAGGCGGGACAGATTACCCAGCAGGCTCAGCGAGAGAAGGACAGCTTCCTGAAGGAGCGGACCAACCTGCAGATGATGGTGCAGAGGGTATGTACGCGCAGTGTGTTTGTGTGTTTTGCAACGGACTATTGATTTCAGTCCTAATTGCATGTTAGTCTCTCTCTCTCTCTCTCAGGAGAAAGATAACCTTGCTTCTGTGGAAAAGAAGTATGCTGACCTCACAGGTGGGCGGGGCTTCCCTCTCAGCCCTATCAGTCTCAAGGAGGTATGTTTGACTATTGCCTAGCAACCTTCTCCATTCCCACCCATGGTCCCCCTCGTCTCACTGTCTTCCTCCTCTTTTCCTCTCCTTTCCTCCTTTCCTGTTTCCTAGGATATGGCGTCGTTGGCTGACGTGTGTCAATCTCCTAGTGGCCAGTCCCGTGACCACGCCTCTTCCTCTCTTTCTTCTCTTATCCTTCCTGCTGACCTGCTGGCCCTATCCTCCCTCCTTTCTTCTCTTTCCATAAAGAGCGCTGAGGTACTATGTCCTCCCTCTATCTATCTTTCCAGATTTCTATGAAATATGACCTATAATTAATGACAAATAATGGAGTGAAATAGTTTTCCTTCAAAAAATGGTAATTAAGTATGTTAAAAAGCAGCTTTTCTGTTTTGGAATGATGTGGGCGTAGCCCAACAACATGACCGGCGTATACTGGTCATAAAAAATATTAATGTGAGTAGACTTCTGATTGGCCAGATCATCCTCCTCAGAAGGATGACATCATCCTCTATGATGAAATGGCAAGCGTTTTTTAAACGGTCTGTTTGAGATACAAGTTTGAGGCGGGGTTTTTGAAGTGTTTTTTTTCTCTCCAATTTATAGGACGAGTCAACAACATTATTTGTATACGCGTTAACAGAATTTAAAAAGTGAGAGTTTCACTGGACAGTTACTTTAAGCTAGTGTTTCTTCGAATCTTGGTCCCTTGTATCAAAAAGGTTGGTCAAAACGATAACATGAGAACTATGGAATGAGTTGTGTGATGGATAGTTTCTTGTAGATCCAGGAATCTTGAGGTTGAGAAGCACTTTTTACAGCCCATTTTAGAAACACCTCCTCTTGTCTTCCATTTATACAGTGATAATAACACATTGCACTGGTAACAAACTGGCCTTTAAAGATGTTCATATTGTTTATGTTTAACCCTCTCTCTTCATTCATTGTCTATGTGAAAGTAATGGAACAGTACAGCTCTGTCTCTGTTGCTGCAGTTTAACTGACCAAGCTAACAAAAAGTTTTAACATGGCTGAATCTCTCTCTATCTCTCAACCCCCCTCTTTATTTAATCTCTCTCACTTTTAATCTCCCTCTCTTTCACCATTGTTTATCCCTCTCTCTGTCCACTTCATCTCTAGCCACTTCTTCTCTCCCCCCTTTTCCCTCATGGTATGTTCCAGGGCTATGTAACAGTCAGTGAGATCAATGAAATTTACTCCCAGCTGGGGGGGAACCCTAGTCCCGCCCCTGCCCCTGTTCTGGCCAATCCCTCCCCTGATTCTGAGCCTAGCCCCCCCACTGACGACAGCGCCCCAAAACCAGCGGAGGACGAGGTGTGTGTGTAAGGGGCACGTGTGTTTTGTTGGTCAGTAGGTGTGTTTGTGTGGCGGAGGATAACATTATTTACAGTGCATTCAGAATGTATTCAGATCCTTTGACTTTACAGTCTTATTCTAAATGACAAAGCGAAATCTGATTTGTAGGAATGTTTGCACATTTATTAAAAATTAAAAACAGAAATACCTTATTGACATAAGTATTCAGACCCGTTGCTATGTGACTCGAAATTGAGCTCAGGTGCATCATGTTTCCATTGATCATTCTTGATGTTTCTACAACTTCATTGGAGTCCACCTGTGGTAAGTTCAATTGATTGAACATGATTTGGAAAGGCACACACATGTCTTTATAAGGTCCCACAGTTGACAGTGTATGTCACAGTGTATGTTTTACCCAATAAATTACTGGGAGGTTATACATATGGAGTGTTCTTTGTTTTTATAGCTTAGAGCAAAAACCAAGCCATAAGGTCGAAGGAAGACAGGATTGTGTCGAGCCACAGATCTGGGAAAGGGTACCAAAACATTTCTGCAGCATCGAAGGTCCCCAAGAATACAGTGGCCCCCATCGTTCTTAAATAGAAGAAGTTTAGATCCACCAAGACTCTTCCTAGACCTGGCTGCCCGGCCAAACTGAGCAATCGGGGGAGAAGGGCCTTGGTCAGGGAGGTAACCAAGAACCCAATGGTCACTCTGACAGAGCTCCAGAGTTCCTCTGTGGAGATGGTTGTCCTTCTGAAAGATTCTCCCATCTCTGCAGCACTCCACCAATCAGGTCTTTATGGTAGAGTGGCCACTCCTCAGTAAAAGGCACATGACAGCCCACTTGGAGTTTGCCAAAGTATTTTCAGACCATGAGAAACAAGATTCTCTGGTTTGATGAAACCAAGATTGGATTATTTGGCCTGATTGCCAAGCATCTCACCTGGAGGAAACCTGGCACCATCCCTATGGTGGTGTCTGAAAACTTTCCGAATGCACTGTATGCCTTCCTCAGTTCTCCATGCATTTGCCTTTCAATTTTTCTAGATTTTATATTTTGTCTGCTGTACACTCTCTTTCTTTGATGGTGTTCCTCTCTTCCTCTTTAAGCTCTGTCGCTCCTCCTCTCCTGTCGATTGTCCTTCCTCCTTTTCCTCCCATCCCCTATTGCCCCGCCGCCCCCCTCTCACCAAAACCCCCTCGGTTCATTGGCCGGAGGACATGGTGACCTATCGTGACCCCTCTCCCCTCCCTGACTCTCCTCCTCCTCCTCTGCCTGTCAAAAAACACAGCCACAACAGGCAGGTAAAGGCTGTGTGTTTGTGTCCTGTGCTGTTGTGTGTTTGTGTCCTGTGCTGTTGTGTGTGTGTGTGTGTGTGTGTGTGTGTGTGTGTGTGTGTGTGTGATTCTGACTATTGTGTGTGTGTTCAGCACTTCCGTTCACTGGAGGAGAGAAAGAGGTTAGTGAAAGAAGGTGGGGCCCACCTGAGTGACACATTACCCAGGAAGAAGACCACGTCCATCATCACCCCTCAGTTCAACTGTGCTACACTAGGACGCAGCATGCCTAACAAGGTACACACACACACACACACACACACACACACACATTCACTCTCTCACACACACACACACACACACACACAATCACCTTTAATCTCTCTCTCTTTCTGGTCCTCCACAGTCCCATCAGCCCCTGGTCCAGAGTTCTAGCTGTGGCAGTATTTTACCCCGGGCCATGTCTGTCTCCTCCAATAGAGACACAGATAAACGGCGCCTGCACAAGGGTGAGGACACACCTCACGCATGTGTAAACTGACCGCGAAACTGAAGTAGTGAGAGGGGAGCGAAGAGGAGTTTGTCTAGGAGAGTTGTCTGTCACTCCACCAGTGACCCTCGGGACAAGTTAGTCACACAGCTTACCTTATAAGGCAAGGGCTTCAACCTATAAAAAAGATGGATCATCAGATGTGTGTGATGGGTGGACAGAAACATGGTTTGTTTATTTGTTTGTAGAGAGATTTGAGGAGAGGCAGGAAATACTCTGCTGTTGTGAAGCATCTGTTAATAGGTCCTAGTAACCCATGGATAACGTGTGTGTGTGTGTGTGTGTGTGTGTGTGTGTGTGTGTGTGTGTGTGTGTGTGTGTGTGTGTGTGTGTGTGTGTGTGTGTGTGTGTGTGTGTGTGTGTGTGGTGAGATTGAAGCCTGTCCCTTGGGGTGGGTCATCAGAGGGGTGTGGTGTGTCTCTGACCCTCTTTGGGTGATGGTATCAGGCTTCCTGTGTGTGTGTCTTTGTTGTACCCTACTGTAGTGTTATATTACTCCCTTCGTAGTGACAGTCAGGTTGGAGGTCCACTGCTTGTGGTTGTTCATTTTGTTCTGGGATCTATTTTTTGGACTATATGGTTTTGGACATTGTTATTTGGACCTTTTGGTTGTGGTAACTTTTTGCACCTTTTAGTTTGCTGTATGTGTTTTAACCGTGGCTGGTCAGTGTGATCAGAGGGAGGGCCAACAGTCTGTACCGTACGGTCAGACTGTGGTCCCTGAGGTGGCGGGCGGTCAGGGAGAACAGGGCTCAGTGCAGGGAGGGGTACAGACAGGTAACTCGATGGTATACACACATGAAATATGCACAGCTTCTCTCTCGCGCTGTTTTAAAGTATACGCCGGTTTCTGGTCTTTGTTCTCTCTCTCTCTCGGACCCTGTGTGCTTTGGTAGTGGTCTCTCTCTTTCTGACTGTGTGATTTTGTTGTTGTTTCTCTCTGTCTGTGTGTGGTCTTGGTCTAGGTCAGCCGAGCTCTCGTGCCGCCTCCCAGTCCAACGTGTACCTGGACACCTACGGTCACTGTGAAAACGGCCAGGCATACGACACCATGAGCGTGGAGAGCTCTGACTCAATGGAGACCAGCATCTCTGCCTGCTCCCCGGACAACGTGTCCTGGTAGGTGGGGTGTGTGTGTTGGGGAGAGTGAGAGAGTAGAGGTCAAGGAAAAGGGGGATATGTGTGCTACGTGTGTTCAGAGGCTGAATGTGCATACCGATCATATGAAGTCAGTTTCTCATTTTCTATAATGTGAAACATGGAGGGAGAGAGGTGAATGTTCATGCATGTTGAAACATTTGTGTGTATTTGTGTAGAGCTAATGTAAAAAGTATGTTTGCAAATGGACCTGTAGCTCTCCCGCCATTTAGGCTCCCTCCTCGTGGGGGTTTGAAGGTTAGGGGAGTCAGGTTACAAGCGGGGATAGCTATTGAGCGGTGGTAGATTTGGGCTTCAGCCTCACTGGGGTGAAATCATGTGTTCTGCATGCAGAGTGCTCTCTCTCTCTCTCACTGACTCTGTAGCTCTCTCTCTCTGTACCTGAGAGAAGGAATGAAGGATTATGGTAGAGATGAAGCGGAAATGGATAGAGGAGGAGTTAGTGGATTGGGGGGGTCAGACTTATTCCAGGTGTTTCATTTGAAGTGGAAATGAAAAGCAGCAGACTTTGCTGTGACACACACACACGTCCAGGCTGGTTCTAATGTGTTCCAGCAGGGCCCATTCTTAATGACTGTGTGTGTTCCATGGGAAGAATAAGTCCTGTGCTGCATCATTCCCAGCCTGTAGAATGTCTGTGTGTGTTGCAGTGCCAGTACGTCTAACGTGACCAAACTGGAGGAAATGGAGCGTCTGCTGAGACAGGCTCAGGCAGAGAAGTATCGCCTCATAGAACACAAGGTAATATACACACGTGCACAGATAAACAAACACACACACACACACACACACACACTGAAGTCTAAAGTGTAAAGCATGTGTTGTGTCTGGTGCAGGAGCAAGAGATGGAGTCACGCAAACAGGCTCTGGAGGAGGAGAGGAGGAGGAGGGAGGATCTGGAGAAACGACTGCAGGAGGAGACCAACAGACGACAGAAACTCATCGACAGGGAGGTGAAACTACGGGAGAAACAGAGAGCACAGGTGAAACAATAGGCATACGAAACAGTATCTCTCCAGGACTAAGATTGCTGACCACTAGAGTAACCTTTAACCCCTGTCCCCACAGTCCCGTCCTCTGACGCGCTACCTGCCAGTTCGAAAGGATGACTTTGACCTAAAAGCCCATATAGAGTCAGCGGGCCACAGTGCTGACACCTGTTTCCACCTGTCCCTCACGGAGAAGACATGCCGAGGATTCCTGGTCAAGATGGGGGGAAAGATCAAGACCTGGAAGAAACGCTGGTTCGTCTTTGACCGCAACCGACGAACGCTCTCCTACTTCTCAGGTAAAGAACGGACAGGTACCATGGACTGGAGTGTGAGTAACACACACCTCTAAGTCCTAATCTTCTGGTCTGATTGTGTGTTTCTAACTGTTGTGTGTTTTGTCTCTGCTGCAGACAAGCATGAGGCCAAGCTGAAAGGGGTCATCTACTTCCAAGCAATAGAGGAAGTTTACTATGACCACTTAAAGAACGCACACAAGGTACCTACTCCTTTGTTGTGTGTGTGTGAGACACGGTCTTTCTCTTATTAAATGCTGAATCCTTGTAGCCTTGCTGTATCTGATCCCTATTCTTCTCTCCCCCCCCCCCAGAGTCCTAACCCGTGTCTGACGTTCAGTGTGAAGACTCATGACAGGGTCTATTACATGGTGGCCCCCTCTCCTGAGGCCATGAGGATCTGGATGGATGTCATTGTCACTGGGGCCGAGGGATACACTCAGTTCATGGTGTAGAAGGAGCGATATGGTCATGGCGGAGGGATACACCCACTTTATGGTGTAGGAGACTTGATCTGTACACGTCGGAGGAATACACTCAGTTCATGGTGTAAAGAGGGGTGCTTCGGAGTGGAATGATACAGCCAGCGTGTGGTTACGACGACAGGACTAGCTCCTCTCTTTTCTCTGACACAGATGGACTGTTTTTATTTCTGTATTTTATCATTATAGAAATGTCCAAGGACGTGTTCTCCAACAGTGTGCCTTAACTCTCACAGTAGCTCCGCTGGGAATGGCCAGTGTTTTTATGCATCATTAGTAAACAAGCAAACAGAACGGTCATTTCAATTCCAGGTTGTGTAGGGTCAAATGATCAGGCGGCAAGTTACTGATATTTACTCATCCCCAAAGACCTCAGGTCTCGTGTGTGTGTGTGTGTGTGTGTGTGTGTGTGTGTGTGTGTGTGTGTGTGTGTGTGTGTGTGTGTGTGTGTGTGTGTGTGTGTGTGTGTGTGTGTGTGTGTGTGTGTGTGTGTGTTTGCTACATTGTGATCACATAACCCAGAGGTGCTAATCTTTTTGTATGATGTCTTTTCTCATGAGGCCAATGTCCTCCATTGCGTCTTCTAGTGTAGCCAAAGGTCAAGTCATCTGTGGTAAAATACAATACCCAAGGTTGCTACTTGGGGAATAGGTTGTCATTGAGATTCAGCCTTATACATGTCAGTGGTAGAATAAATACAGGATCATATAGGTTAACCCTCACAGATTATAATCATGCTGGTCGAGCTTTCGCTGCGTATTTTATCGTTGACTAACCAGATAGCTATATGGTAGCTGTGAGTTGTATTTATCAAATGCCTTGTTTCATGTTTAATGGCGAGCAGCCTTGGCATATAGGCTTACTGTATGTTAGTGCTCAGTCACGATGCTTTTCCTTCCCACCATCATATACATCTAGTTATTCCCTCTCATCAGTAGAGGATGACAGCTGAACAGTCTGAGGGACAGAGGATGACCCCTAAACCATCCCAACTCAACCCTACCACGTTCTGCAGTGAGTGTAGAACTGAAAGGACAGATGGAAGCAAATCCAATCCATTTTTGTCACTTGCTTCATAAACAACAGGTAGAGACTAACAGTGAAATGCTTACTTAAATGACTCAATTCCACCCTGCCCATTATTTCTGCTGTATCCTTTCAGATAGGAAGCATCCGGGGTCGGGCTAGCCAGGCGTTTGATTCATTATCGGGCATTAATGTGCTTTTTAACCATTATACAGTGGGGCAAAAAAGTATTTAGTCAGCCACCAATTGTGCAAGTTCTCCCACTTAAAAAGATGAGGCCTGTAATTTTCATCATAGGTACACTTCAACTATGACAGACAAAATGAGAAAAAAAAAATCCAGAAAATCACATTGTAGGATTCTTTATGAATTTATTTGCAAGTTATGGTGGAAAATAAACTTTTGTTATTGACCAAATACTTATCTCAATACTTTGTTATATACCCTTTGTTGGCAATGACAGAGGTCAAACGTTCACAAGGTTTTCACACACTGTTGCTGGTATTTTGGCCCATTCCTCCATGCAGATCTCCTCTAGAGCAGTGATGTTTTGGGGCTGTTGCTGGGAAAGATGGAGTTTCAACTCCCTCCAAAGATTTTCTATGGGGTTGAGATCTGGAGACTGGCTAGGCCACTCCAGGACCTTGAAATGCTTCTTACGAAGCCACTCCTTCGTTGCCCGGGCAGTGTGTTTGGGATCATTGTCATGCTGAAAGACCCAGCCACGTTTCATCTTCAATGCCCTTGCTGATGGAAGGAGGTTTTCACTCAAAATCTCACAATACATGGCCCCATTCATTCTTTCCTTTACACGGATCAGTCGTCCTGGTCCCTTTGCAGAAAAACAGCCCCAAAGCATGATGTTTCCACCCCCATGTTTCACAGTAGGTATGGTGTTCTTTGGATACAACTCAGCATTCTTTGTCCTCCAAACATGACGAGTTGAGTTTTTAACCAAAAAGTTCTATTATGGTTTCATCTGACCATATGACATTCTCCCAATCTTCTTCTGGATCATCCTAATATCATTGGTTAATAATCAAATATTAAAATGTCATACAAAGAACAGCATACAAACAAATGGATAGCATACGATCATAGATTAATTTGACAACACAAGTTTACAAACAATTACAATGGCAAAGTCACAATAATCACAAGAATGGCTTAAGATCTTGTGATTATTGTAACTTTGCCATTGTAATTGTTTGTAAACTTGTGGAGTCAAATTAATCTATGATCGTATGCTATCCATTTGTTTGTATGTTGTTCTTTGTATGACATTTTAATATTTGATTATTAACCAATGATATTAGGCCACTCTTGGCCATGATTACAGACACCTGTGTCTTTTGACACTATATAAACAAGTCATCCCGCAGTGTTTGTGATTATACCCTGATGAAGACAGCTTGGCTGTCGAAACGTTGGTATTACATTTTTGCATCTGAGCTCCTAGAGTGTGTGGCTCTCTTTTATTTTCAAGTTTCTATTCCGCTAGCCAGCACCTCGTCTTAATAGGTGTGCGTTTCTTTTTCTTCTAGGTCGTCTTTTATACTGATAACAAGTTCAAACAGGTGCCATTAATACAGGTAACGAGTGGAGGACAGAGGAGCCTCTTAAAGAAGTTACAGGTCTGTGAGAGCCAGAAGTCTTGTTTGTAGGTGACCAAATACTTATTTTCCACCATAACTTGCAAATAAATGCATAAAAAATCCTACAATGTGATTTTCTGGATTTTTTTCTCCCTAATTTTGTCTGTCATAGTTGAAGTGTACCTATGATGAAAATTACAGGCCTCTCATCTTTTTAAGTGGGAGAACTTGCACAATTGGTGGCTGACTAAATACTTTTTTGCCCCACTGTATATATTTTTTAAATGGCAGTTTTTTTTGTTTATCATGTATCTATATCATGCTGTATTTATGCTATTGATTATCAATGCATGTATCTTTATTTCTGCATACAGAAAAAGCAAGAACATATATTAAAGTAAGAACATATTGTCACTTAAAAATGTGTTTGGTCATTTTTCTTGTAATATAACATGTTTTCATGAGACATTGATTTAATGGAAGGGTCTATGATCCATGTAAAGATTCTGTTTATGCTAAACGTCACTGGGAAACTCTGTGATCAGAAGCAGCAGTGTTGTATCAGAACCGCTAGAGGGGTGATCTGGTCCTGTATTCAGACTGGCTCTCAGTCCTCTTGGCACATTGTATACGCACAGGGGTTACATGAGGAGAGACCTTCAACCAAAGAACAGGGTCACTTCTCGTACGGTCTTAAAGAACATCAGATAATCGAGACCTGCTATAACCTCATCTTTGTCATAGTTTTCTGTTCAATCAGCGAGTTCTTGATGTTCTTGTTTTTCTGTCAGAAACACATGTTAAATTCTCATGTGGTGGCCTGTCTATATTAGGTCCCACAGTTGACAGTGCATGTCTGAGCAAAAACCAAGTCATGAGGTTGAAGGAATTGTCTGTAGAGCTCCGAGACAGGATTGTGTCAAGGCACAGATCTGGGGAAGGGTACCAAAACATGTCTGCAGCATTGAAAGTCCCCAAGAACATAGTGGTCTCCATCATTCTTAAATGAAAGAAGTTTGGAACCACCAAGACTCTTCCTAGAGCTAGCCGCCCAGCCAAACTGAGGAATCGGGGGTTAAGGGCCTTGGTCAGGGAGGTGACCAAGAACGTAATGGTCAATATGACAGAGCTCTAGAGTTCCTCTGTGGAGATGAGAGAACCTTGCATAAGGACAACTATCTCTGCAGCACTGCACCAATCAGGCCTTTATGGTAGAATGGCCAGATGGAAGCCATTCCTCAGTGGAGTTTGCCAAAAGGCACCTAAAGGACTCTCAGACCATGAGAAACAAGATTCTCTGGTCTGATGAAACCAAGATTGAACTATTTGGCCTTGATACATTTACTGTATTTGAGTAATGTTTGATATTATGGTTTAACTTTGTTCAGTAATCATATTTACTTTCATGTTATGTCAGCCCTGGTGGCCAGTGACAGCCAGTGAGTGTGAAAACACAAGTACTAGGAGGTCTTTGACATAATGAAACCATCACCTTAAAAATGGTTAGGATAACTAAATTCAAGTTCGCTTTTGCATATGTTTTCTGTTAAACAACAGCCTTGGAGGCCAGAGTACCAGAGAAAGGGAGGTGGAAGAGCTTATGAGACAGAATGCAGGTAACAGATGCAGACAAACCTTTCCTCAGGTTTATTCATCCACATTTGGATTTTAAAGTTATAGTTTGCTTTTAGGATTTGGATAAAATGCATAAAAGACAGCCAGATAAAAACATGATCTTATTTTACTTTGATTACACGTAAGTAAATTATAATGTAAATGTATTTTTTTCACTCCCGTGTTTACAGACAGACCAAAGCTGGCCTTCTCTGTTGATTTAGGTGATGGACTGTTGGGACCCTTCTTCAGTACTGAAATCCTGCTCATCTACAGTAAAGTCATCACCAACATCGGCACAGCCTACAACTCAGTTACTGGTATAGTAGTGCATACTACTACTTCAAAAAGTATTAGTTGTGCCATTACAGTGCCATCAGATTGTAAAGAATAAGTATAGGTATACACACAGAAAACAAGAACAATGACTTGTGACCTAGGAGTAGGAGTCAGGAGTCAGTTGTGATTTTAGCATGTAAATCTTGGTGGGGCAAACTCAACAATAGCAAACATTATGCATGCCAGCAAAGCTACTACAAAACACAACACTAAAACAATACATTAATTGCACTATAACGGTGACAAACAGTGCCCACAAACTGTTAGGGCCGACATAAAGCTGTCCCAATAGCAGCTTTCTTTTCAGCACCATGGAGTGAATCCTTACCACCGCTACACCTGGCTATCAGCGACACCTTGTCTAGCAGTGAAACAGTTAATTCAGCAACGTTTACTGCCTTTTAAAAAACATAGCTGATATGGCTGACTTGCTTAACAAGAAATTTGTGGAGTGGTTGAAAAACAAGTTTAATGACTCCAACCTAAGTGTATGTACAATTCTGACTTCAACTGTATATCTAATGCATTGTCTCTAGAGCTGGAAGAGGGGGATGTGGTCTACATGTGTCTCCCCAAAGAGCATGTGCTGGCTGGTTCTTCTTGGTTGCGCAACACCTTCAGTGGCTTCCTGCTCTTTCTTCCCTGTGTGAGAGAGATGTTATATTGAGCTCAACTTAAGAGTCAGGAGGTTAGAGCTTCCTAGACCAGGGGTGGGGCAACTGGCTGCTCCCCTTTTGTGTTTAGGAGAGATTAGCTTTAAAACTGCAACATTTTCTCTACGCTTAATGGCAAAATGTTTAGAATTGCAGGACATTTACTCTAAAACTTCTCTCCACTGTCAAGAGGGGGCTGACAAAATGTTTAGGTCGCAAGGTGGGGGGATCCCCCATCAGAATGTTGCTTAGGACCCCCAAAAGATTAGGGGCTCTGACTGCATATGTGGGTATGGATGTGAGCGTAAGCAGACCCACAGCAACCCTCATGGTGAGTTCAGAATGTTTGTAGCCCCCAACCCATCCAAGATCAATTGTTCTCATAACCATGAATAAAAGCATTTAGTATTTTTCCCTCTCACCATTGACTTCTTGCTGTTGATAGTACTGTATCCTGATGCCATCATAAACATTTCAAAACTAGACCAAGTAACTGAATACCCATTATGGCATCAATGTTTACATATGTTTTTTTCTTAATTTGTTTACTGCGAAACAAAGCACTGGCTTTCCAGTAATTAATTAGGTGAACTGTGCCTGTGAAAAATTGTACTTAGATTCTCTGGTAATTTCATCATTTTTTTTGCCAGTAGTTCTGGCGAGCCACCTATGGTCCCAAAAATCACTCCATCGCTGCTGTGTCCACTGAGCTGTTGAGCCAGCCCTGCAACCTCATTGGATAATGCTGGGCAGGCCCCTTGCTGTCACTTAAATGAGAGGGGCTGAAGATCATTGTCTCAACTTAATTTGCTAGTGGGCTAGTCCACCTGTGGTGAAATGTAGGGAACATGGCACAGCTTTAAGGAAAATTGCTTTTAAATTAAATACTCAAATGTACAAGAGCATGTCTTTAAGAGCAAAGCTTCAATGTGCCTACCATCTCATATGAATTAAATGTTTGACAGTGCAGATAATTATTACCTACAAAGCAATAGTGACAAGTGTACTCAAATTAATCAATGAACAGTATTGCACAAGCATATTTGTATCATATTGGGTGAAAACCCACACAGAAGAGAAATTTCACAGACCAACATTTTATTGATGACTTCAGCTTGAAGGGGGGCAGTTTCAGGATCAAATGATAAATAACAGTACGCAGGGTTGGACACTGTGCTGGACAAGTGCCTAAAGGCCTAGGACACTTAATATTCTAGAACACAGACAACTTCTAGAACTTTGCAGACTAGAGTTCTAGAACACCTCATTCTAGAATATTCTAGATTAGAAGTCTGCTGAGTCCTAGAAAACTGGGACTGGCACGCGCTCAGTGGGGGTAGGTGGCTAGGTGGGGGTCCTTAATCTTCAGACTCTCCCGGGCTTCTGATGTCATCGATCTTCAAGATCATCTTAACCACCTGGGTGGCCAGAGAGATCTGCTGCTTTTTCCCATGCAGAGTCTCAATTACATGTTGCTGCTTCATGTCTAGGACAGAGAAAATAATCCACATCAATATTAATGATATAACGCTTCATATTAAGTGATTACATGTAGCCCCTAGACAGGTGAATGAAAACATTTAACATTGTGAATATTGGATATACAAAAGACGGGTATAAACACAAAAATGTACAGTTGACAAGTTGTGAGTCTGTCCTTACCATTGGTGTTGAGGTGCAGACAGTCGATGCCCAGGGCGGGGTTGTTCTCGGTGACCTGCCTGGCGCGGACCTCTGTCATGGTCTGGATGGAGTTCAGCCCGCTGTTCTCTGCCAGGGCCATGGGGATCACCTCCAGGGCATCAGCAAATGCACGCATGGCATACTGCTCCAGGGACGGACACTGCAGAGAGAGATGGCGGTATGAGCACATTGCTTTGTTTCAGAATCATCATCAGGCTATTACTGTTACTCCGGGGCACACTTTTGATGCAAGTCAAATACAAAGTTTTAATCTTTCACCTGGTGTGTGTGTATGTGTGTATGTGTACACACTACCTTGTCAGCAGCCTGGTTGACAGCGAGGGCACAGGAAATCTCAGAGGCTCCGCCCCCGTACACAACACGGTTGTCTCTGACCAGGTTACGGATGACACACAGTGCATCATGCAGCGCACGCTTAGCCTCCTCAATGATCTGACAGGGAAATGAAACAGTTACTTCTGGGCTGCAATGAAAGCCTGTACACTTAGGTACATGAAGTGTCCATCCGTGACCTAAAGATACAGCTGATGAGTAATCACAGCTGTCTACATTAACTGATTATCAGTTGCCTCAGCATAATCTCTTAACAGTCAACATTAGCAGACTACCAGTCCACCCACCATCTTGTTTCCTCCACGGATGAAGATGGTGACTGCCCTGGAGTTCTTGCACTCCTCGATGACCAGCATGCGGTCCTTGGTTGTGCCAAAGCAGATCTCCTTTACGACGCCGGCTGAGCCCAGCTTCTCAGCGGTCAGCTCAGAGAACCGAGGCACGATGCGGCCCCCTGTCGCTATGGCAATCAGCTGAGGGAGGAGAAACCAGTGAGGTTAGCGATGCATAAATACTTTGGTGAACACCCTCCCCCCGATAACTTTTTGTAGGTAGATGGCAAGATGTCTGTATGTAGTTTGTGTGTGACGGTGCGCGTATCACCTCGATCTCAGGCCCTCCGACCCAGCGGATGGCAGGCAGTTCATTCTGCAGCAGCAGGTGGTTGGCCTCGTCATCAAAGCCCCACTGGCAGATGGCCAAGTTAGCGCCGGTATCCTTGATCTGAAAAAATAATAATAATGTAAATAGTTAAAATATTACACTTGACACATTCATGTTATAACTCCACTATCTGTTTATTTTTTTTATAGTTTAGATCATATTCAATTAGATTCAAGGAGATGGGGGAGAACTTCATATATACATATTTAAGATTATTATTACAAATATATATTACATATTTGTCCAGACTGACTGGCTGGAATTAACCGTATGCAGCTGTGCTATAGAGAAATATGAAGTCCTAAAGTTTCTGTGACTGACCTGTTTGATCATCTCCAGGAACTTGTCCTTCTCATACTTCTGCAGGGCCTTGTATTCCTCCACACAGGTCACATCCAGCTTGTGCTTGGTCTTGGGCTTAGGGGGCTCAAACGGGCAGGTCAGGATGGCCATCTTTGTGTCTTTCAGGAGCTGAGGGGAAAAGAGTACAGGCAGTTACTGTACAAGATCATTTATCTGGCTAAACACAATTTTAAAAAGAGTGCTTCAGACTTAGATGGACAAAAAAACAATACCCCTAAATCTACAGAAATCGTCAGCTCTCAAGCCTAATTTAAGGTGAATGTCTTAAATGAGAGACGAGACAGCCGTGGTGCTGTATCCAGTCAATGTCAGACCACTCTACTGGGGACAGAGTGACTGGAGTAAGGGAGGGGAAGAGTTACTGGTCCAGTCAGTCCTAGTTTACACTGGGTTGGATCTGAGGTGTGCTAACATGACCCTTGTTTGTATCAACAGTATGACTGGGTTTGTAACTTGGATAAGGTACCACTACCTTCTGATGACGGTCATCTAGCCTAAACGTCAACGCTATTACATTAAACTATCCTAAGCTGTGTGTGGTGTGCACCTTGGGCATCTGAGGGTGGCTGAACTCCTTGTCTACGATGACTCCCTTGATGAGCTGGGTATCCTCCAGCTTGCCTCCCACCTTGCCCTCCATCTTGATCAGCTCAAAGTCCACGTCCTTACGGTTCATGTCCGCCACAGTCAGGACGGCGTTCACTGCAATCTCCGCCATCTGTCTGTGGCAGCGGTTGATCCTGAGAAAGGGAAGATGAGGGAGAGAAATCTGTATGAGACCTTATGAAACAAATTACTAGGTTCACAAATAACTTAATCCTACTTTCCATACGGGCCAAATCAATTTGTGTATCATTCATCTTTGTGCAAAGACTGCATGGTTCCATTAAAATAAAAAATACAAGTAGACATGCAAACAATAAAAGGCAACTGCTAGCTGGACCATTAATGAAATTCTTGAAAGTTGCCATGACGACCACAAAAAATACTAACAGCCAGTGAGACTCACACTTTGGATCCCAGTGTGGTCATGGCGGTCTGGATGAGTGGCTCCGTGTTGCTGGGGTCGTATGGGTAGGTCTCGCTGATCTTGTCCAACTGCGCAATGGCGATCTTGGCGGCCTGGTCGTAACCGTCAGAGATACGGATGGGGTGGATGCCCCTGTCCAGCAGCTGTTCTGCCTCCTCCAGGAGAGCACCAGCCAGCACTGGAGGGGAGATAAGTTAGGATGAGTGTACCAATATGATTCTGCATTGATGAACACAATCTTATCATAGAAAGAATTGAGCATGGCTTTTAGAAATGATCAGATGTCTCATAAGCCCCATGTAAGATTAAGTTCCTAGATGAGAGAAGTGAGAAAGCCATGCTGCTGTATCCCGTCAATGCAACATTAATCCAGATTAGCGCCAAAAAAAAGGAACCAGAAGAAGAGTACAATCCAATTTTCATAATAGGATAGCGATGCAAGAGATGACATTTGTTTATTTAGTAAGCTAATGAGTCAGACCAATCACAGACTCAAATCTGTAGGGTCCCGTACCAACGACTCCGGTGGTCCCGTCTCCGATCTCGTCGTCCTGAGACTTGGAGAGCTCCACCATGAGCTTGGCAATCTGGTGGTCCACATCCATCATGCTGAGGATGGTAGCTCCGTCATTGGTGACAGTCACCTCTCCGTCCCGGTCAACCATCATCTTGTCCAGACCTGTAGGAAGAGGAAGGGGGAAAAATCAAATGCACTACACGATTAATGTGTAGCCGTTACTGTGTTGAGTAATGAGGGATTGGGCACACACCAATACTAGAAGTTCCTTTATTGCTCAGTTTACAAATGTTGCTCCCGAGTGGCACAGCAGTCTAAGTCACTGCAACTCAGTGCTAGAGGCGTCACTACAGACCCTGGTTCGATTCCAGGCTGTATCACAACCGGCCGTGATTGGGAGTCCCATAGGGCAGCGGACAATTGGCCCAGTGTCGTTCGGGTTTGGCCATCATTGTAAATAAGGATGTTAACTGACTTGCTTAAATAAAATCTAATAAATAAGTTTCAGTGTGGCTGTGTTTGTTCGGGCTTACCGTTTGGTCCTAGAGAGGTCCTCAGCGTCGAGGCAACTGCCTTTGCTGCCATGATGTGAGACTGCACAACACAAAAGGACATTCGTGAATTTCTTCACTGAGGCTGGGATTCTGCAGGAGTCAAACTATAACCAAATAAAATCAAGATATCTCTGGGACCCACAGGCCAGATGGCCATGTCCGTGAAAATTAAATTGACTATCAAGATTCCTCGTTAATTGCCAAGAAGCAACTGCCAAATATTGTCAGCTGAGTTAGGCTATCCAACTAACTGTGTCGCTAAACTACTTTACCTAGCTACGTCATGACTGCATGTGGCATGTAACATTTTTTGGGGGGGGGACTTTATTCATCATAAGTGATAAACACAGAACTGTTGGTGGTATGTTATCTAGCGAATTCCATTGTTTATTTGACAACCGGCCGCGCCTCACTGTGGCGTCCTCAGAAAATAAGCACATGGGCAGACTAGCATGCAGTTGCTAGCTAGCCATATAAATAACGTTACAACTTTTACAACATATGCATTGGCCCGTAATGTTATAATGCAGCTAGCTAGCCAACTGTCTAGCTAAACAAGTGGGTCTGAAGTTGTTGTGCATTTGAAGTGTTCTGCATTTGCCTTGACAAGATCCTGACGCATGAATGAAGTGGCGTGCTAGCTGACTTGCTAAATCCATTGTACCTTCAGTGCGTCAAGGCCCGATAAGCGAGTCTTCTTATCCTGATCCTTGATGATGATGAACGGCCGTCCATACTCATCGAATGCGAGTTGCCCCATAGCGGACATATTGCCCGAAAGACGGCGACACTTTAGAAGTGTCCACGGATTAAATTCAGACTTTCACCGGTGAAAAGTGGAGTGTTGGTAGGCACCTGGTCACACTGGTCTGCTGGCGACTTCTAGAAGGATCTCGGGGCGGGGAGGGCGAGACCAAGTAGGAAAAGGGGGAAGTTGATACATCATTCAATGATTCGATTTTTTAAAACTATATTGTGAAGATATATTTCGTTTGTCTTTTCTACAATTACGTTTTGAGACAGATGTTGTGCATAAACGGCTTGAATTCATGAAATGTTTTAGAAATCACCTAAATTCCTCTCATCACGTTGTAGCCAAATCAGTTCTTCTGGTCTCGCGATCTCACTCTTTTTTTTACTCTTGTCTTGTTTTCTCGCGCTTTATATACGTCGTTTGGTGCTGAAGTTAAGAAACCAGGGGGGATGAAAATACTCAGCTAAAGAGAGTTTAAAACGTCAATGTATTAGCTTGATAATGTGCGTTGGGGTGAATACGTTCATTTGAGTGAACTCACAGGCAGCTACTTTTTCAGTATCACTGGTATTGTTTGGCCAGAAAAGTGTTAAACATTTGACTTGTGTCAGCTCCACCAAATGTTATGGATATACTGGCAAGACATGTCTCCCCGCCCTAACAATTGTCTACAAAGTGGAATGGCAAAGGCGGGAGTCCCACTTATATTTTTGCTAGCTAGTTTAGCCTACTCAAACAGAGGGATTCTATGTTAGCTAGAGTGCTATGACTATCCAACACAATACTGGAACTCTTCCAAGTCAAGGTAAACTTTTGGTTTTACAAATGTATTGCCACTGGGTCCTGCCGGTGTAAGTTACACTGTAACGTTACTGCATGATTGTGGCAGGTTTACTAACGGGTTAGTTCTATTAGCAATGTTGACTATAATGTTACTTTAGCCAATATGGTGACAATAATGTAGGCTATGTGTAGCAGCTATGATATGGTTTGGCTTGGAAAGGTTTTTTCGCCTGGTCACATAGGGCTGATGTGTTGTTCATTGAAGTTCTTAAGCGAAGGGAAGAGGTGAGCGCATAGATGTAAGAAGGAATACAACGTGGCTGCTATGAAAATGAACTGCGTTTACGTGTGCTCAGGGTTTTATTCATTCTGCTGATTCTGTTGAAAAAACATTTCTTAAACGGGAGGGCAAATGGAACTAAAGAGGGATAAACAAACCTGAATTTGTCCAATAGAAACTATCGTGTGCAACTGTTGGACTAATGATTAAATCATAGACCAGCTAGATCCAGGAAAGAGTGTGCAAGGCAGTATTGAATGTGTCTGTCCATGAGTCACTGTCTCTCATCTCACATTTTTATCTCAACCTGTGCGTGCACCTACGTTGTAAATTTTAATTCATAGGCTAGGTTGTAGAAACCCCATGATGGATATAGGTAAAATCAGAGTATCAAGTAGCCTAAACCTATTGTTATTACATTGAACTGAGTGAATGGAATATGAATGACAAAAAAATATCGTCCTCCCTCATCTTAAACGGCACCGACCGCCACTGGACGCTATACTACTAGCCTCATGATGTCATGAATAGGCCTATCCATAGCCATCTCAACAACTCTGATATAAAGTGTTTTTTCTCAAAATTGCCGGGATGTCACGTGTCCTACTTATATCAGTACACTCGTAACAACTTAAGCATTACGAAACTTATATTTGATCAAATAAACCTCACTTACAAAAATGAATGGCTTATTTGCTAAGGTCAACACCTCACAAAAACTCATTGTTTGGCGGGCGAAACAACGAAAAAACGCCACCTGCTGGAGGGAGATAGATTTTCTGCAGAGTTGGGCCTCCTCTCTTCCTCTCTGGCTCCACTTAATAAACGATCTCTAGCTCCGTTACTGAGTTTAGTTTCTGGCCACTGTCTCGTGCTGGAAGACTAGCACTCGGGAGTTTTACTAGCAGACCAGTTGGATGATACGCGAATCTCATTGAGTTAGAGAGCTGTTCTCCAAAAGCATTCTCACATCAGAGATAAGTTCGTGTTATGTTGTAAGTTTGATAAATACATGGGCACAAATTCAAGTACATACACACAGTTCTGTACACTCATACATACAGCTTGTTCCTTGCTGGGGCGACAACGTGTCGTGCGTCAAACGTGACGTAACTTCCGGGTAAGTTTTGTAAGGCGTTGAACGTGTTCAGTTACGTATTTTCTACAATGTTAGAAAAGGAGTTCCACGGGGATCTGCAACTAACTTTTCAATTTTCCGATTGTGTATGTACGATAATGACATGCAGTCAGTCGTGGACCTTTTGAGGATTTTGATATTTTCTGAATTCACAGTTTTATTTGGTTGGTGTGTAGTCTGTTGAGATGGAAGGATCAGTGTCATGGATGATGTTTCTCAGTTTTCAATCCAGCATGTCGATGTCTGCAGAATGTTTTGTTGTTGACAGCGGTGACAATGTTGCCCTTGTCCAGCAGAATGCCTTGTGAGGTGAAGCCCCGGTTCCTGGTTCTGTACGGGTCTCAGAAAGGCCAGGCACAGTCCATAGCCGAGGGGATAGCTGACGAGGCTGAGGAGAGGGGACTGGTTGCTGACATCTACTGCTTGAGTGAAGGAGGGAAGGTAAAGTTGACAAAATAGTGTTAACCTACCCTGGCTTGTATTCCAATGCTGGCACAACACTAATGATTACAACACTGATGATTACAACACTGGTAAACTACTATCAAGCTGCTTAGGAACAAAACTAAGTCTGTATCATCGCATTTGTGGCAGAGTTGTTGTTACCACTGGTCTTTTCGGCTCTGGTATGAATACTGATCCTGTTTTGTCTCCCCTCAGTTTAACTTGGAGAAGGAGAGTGCACCTGTGGTGTTTGTTGTGTCTACCACTGGGGATGGGGACCCACCAGACACGGCCCTGAAGTTTGTGAAGAACATAAAAAAAAAGACCCTGCCCAGTGACCACTATTCACACCTCTGCTATGCTCTTATAGGTAAGGAAGGAGTGAGTGCCTAATCTTGGTTAACCCAGAACTACATTCTTGCGTAATTGGTCAGGTGCTCGATTAAGTTCCAGGTCCATACATGTTGAGAAAATAGATCAAGAGAAACTAGAATGTGGAGCAGAACTGGAACGAGGAGCTCCACCCTCTCTCTTTGCAAGTTAGGGGCAAGTTAGGGGCAAGTGTATGGGACAAATGTCCCCTCCCCTTTTGAAATTCGAAAGATGCTAACACCTGTGAAATTGGGATTTGTCCAAGTAACCAGTGATGAAAAACCCTGCTCGTTCTCAATTGGTGCGGCCATAGTATAAAGACAGTTCTACGGTACCATTTCTGTTTAAATAGTCTGTCCACAGCAGATTAGGGTGTGCCTAAGACTAAAGGCCTAGTGCTGAGATTAATTGCTACTACTTTCGTCTTTATCTTATTTGATGGCTTTAAAATAACAGATTCATTGATACATTATGTGTGATGATCAATATCTTGTTTTTGTCTGTGCTCCAGCTCTGGGTGATACAAACTATGAAAATTTCTGCAACTGTGGGAAGACTATTGATGGCCGTCTACAGGAACTTGGTGCTAAACATTTCTACGCAACAGGACATGCAGATGATGGTGTAGGGTAAGGCCCAAGGTCTTTTAATAGGGCAAATACATTTTTTTACATGAGTGTTTCTCATACATCAACAAGTCCTGACACTCACCTAAGGAGCTTTAAAGTAGGGGCACAATGTCTTCTTGAATTAGTAGCAATAAAAGTGGTACCAATACAGACACACTTTGAATGTACTTTCCCCATTTACCTTGTGTCACCTCATTTGTGGTATGTGGCACATTACCTTTTGGATCCTTCACACTGCTTATCTCTGAGTCTGAGTGGACTTTGCTTTCTGTCCAGGCTCCAGTTGGTGGTGGTCTCTTAGTGGGTTTCCCATGCTAATACTTTAACTCTTAATCCAAACTGTGTGTGTGTCTCTAGGCTTGAGTTGGTGTTGGACCCCTGGCTTGAAGGACTCTGGGAGGCCATCAGAGGAGCGTTATCCAAGATGGCCACCCCTCAGCCTGAGAGGGATGGCTATGTAAGGGACCTGAGAGCATCGTTGAACGAAACACCCGAATTGTCAGTGACAGATGTCAAACTCCACCTCATGAGTCTTAAAGAATCAGAACCTCAGAGCTCTGGCTCACTCAGAACAGCAGCAGAGTCAGAGAGTACTAAGACTGAGCCCAAATCAGCTTCTCTGAATGTTACAGAAGCAGCCTCTGAGACAGGGAGTGCAGTTACTGATGTTAGACCAGTGTCATTGACCAGCAACAATAGGACTGCTCCTAAACTAGATGGCGTTGTCACTGATCCCGAGTCAGTGTTAGAAACACAGAGTGGAGCACCCTCTGCTGTTGTAGAGGCCTCTCTGACATGCTCCTTGCCTCCACTGTCTGAGTCTGTCCTCAATATCCCTGCTCTGCCTCCAGCCTACCTGGATGTCACACTCCAGGAAGCCACCATAGAAGAAGAGGTGGGTTGTGGTAATACTGGGTTCTTTTGACAAATTCATATTTGTTTGAGTTCTAACATCACCAGCCACACTTTCCATACCCCCCCAGACCAGTGCTCCGGTCAGTAAGGAAACCATACACGAGGTTCCGATCTCCAGGGCAGTCCAGTTGACCAGAGATGACTCTGCTAAAACAGCCCTTCTGATAGAGCTGGACATCTCAGTGAGTGGCAGGCGTTTCTTACTATATACACTTGAGTTTACAAAACATTAATGACCCCTTCCTAATATTGAGTTGCACCCTCCACTTTTTCCCAAAGCAGCCTCAATTTGTCGGGGCATGGACTCTACAGGGCGTCGAAAACGTTCCACAGGGATGCTGGTCCGTGTTGACTCCAATGCTTCCCACAGTTGTGTCAAGTTGGTTGGATGCCGTTTTTGGGTGTTGGACCATTCTTGATACACACGGAAAACTGTTGATAGTGAAAAACCCAGCAGCATTTCAGTTCTTGACACAAACCGGTGCACCTGTCACCTACTACCATACCCTGTTCAAAGCCACTTAAATCTTTTATCTTTCCCATTGACTCTCTGAATGGCACACATACACACTCCATATCTCAATTATCTCAAGGCTTAAAATCCTTCTCTAAGCTGTCTCCTCCCCTTCATCTATACAGATTGAAGTGGATTTAACAAGTGACATCAATAAGGGATCATAGCTTTTACCTGGATTCACCTGGTCAGTTTATGTCATGGAAAGAGCAGGTGTCCTTAATATTTTGTACACTTAGTGTAGTTTCATGCAGAGACTAAATATATTGGTCAGTAGTTCAAAATTATGGTTAAACTAGTTTCTTTACTCCGTCGTCCTTTCCTCTGTGTACCTAGGCCCATCCGATGGCCTACCAGCCTGGGGACTCGCTTGACGTTCTCTGCCCAAACAGAGCCTCTGAGGTGGGGGAGCTTCTCCAGAGACTCTGCCTGCAGGACCAGAGGAGCCACTGTGTCCAGCTCTCACTGCGCAAAGACACCAAGAAGAAAGGTATGCTGTTCTCTCTTGTCATACACATGACAGGGACATTGTGTGTTTATAGTCTCACATTCAGTACCAGTCAAAAGTTTGGACATCTACCTTTTTCTTTATTCTTACTATTTTCTACATTGTAGAATAATAGTGAAGACATCAAAACTACATATATAATCATGTAGTAACCAAAAAAGTGTTAAACAAATGTAAATATATTTTAGGTTCTTCAAAGTAGCCACCCTTTGCCTTGATGACAGCTTTGCACACTCTTGGTATTCTCTCAACCAGCTTCACCTGGAATGCTTTTTCAACAGTCTTGAGGGAGTTTGCACATATGCTAAGCACTTGTTGGCTGCATCCCAAACCACCTCAATTGGGTTGAGGTCGGGTGATTGTGGAGGCAAGGTCATCTGATGCAGCATACCATCACTCTCCTTGGTCAAATAGCCCTTACACAGTCTGGAGGTATGTTGGGTCATTGTCCCGTTGAAAATCAAATGATAGTCCTACTAAGCGCAAACCAGATAGAATGGCTTATCGCTGCAGAATGCTGTGGTAGCCATGCTGTTTAAGTGTGCCTTGAATTCTAAATACATCACAGACACTTTCACCAGCAAAGCACCCCAACGCCATTACACCACCACCTCCATGCTTCACGGTGGGAACCACACATGTGGAGATCATACTTTCACCTACTCTGCGCCTCACAAAGACTTGGCGGTGGAACCAAAAATCTCAAATTTGGACTCATCAGACCAAAGGACAGATTTCCACCGGTCTAATGTCCATTGCTCGTGTGTCTTGGCCCAAGCAAGTCTCTTCTCATTGGTGTCCTTTAGTAGTGGTTTCTTTGCAGCAATTCGACTGTGAAGGGCAGATTCTCACAGTCTCCTCTGAACAGTTGATGTTGAGATGTGTCTGTTACTTGAACTCTGTGAAGCATTTATATGGGCTGTAATTTTTGAGGCTGGTAACTAATGAACTTATCCTCTGTATCAGAGGTACCACTGTTCCTTCCTTTCCTGTGCGGTCCTCATGAGAGCCAGTTTCATCATAGCGCTAGATGTTTTTTGCGACTGCACCTGAAGAAACGGTCTTGAAATTTTCCGGCAGTGACTGACCTTCATGTCTTAAATTAATGCTGGACTGTAATTTCTCTTTGCTTATTTCAGCTGTTCTTGCCATAATATGGACTTGGTCTTTTACCAAATAGGGCTATCTTCTGTATACAACCCCTACCTTGTCACAACACAGCTGATTGGCTCAAACGCATTAAGAAGGAAATAAATTACAAAATTAACTTTTTAACAAGGCACACCTGTTAATTGAAATGCATTCCAGGTGACTACCTCATGAAGCTGTTTGAGAGAATGCCAAGTGTGCAAAGCTGTCATCAAGGTATAGGGTGGCTATTTGAAAAATCTCAAATATAGTGGGGAGAACAAGTATTTGACACACTGCAGGTTTTCCTACTTATAAAGCATGTAGAGGTCTGTAATTTTTATCATAGGTACACTTCAACTGTGAGAGACGGAATCTAAAACAAAAATCCAGAAAATCACATTGTATGATTTTTAAGTAATTAATTTGCATTTTATTGCATGACATAAGTATTTCATACATCAGAAAAGCAGAACTTAATATTTGGTACAGAAACCTTTGTTTGCAATTACAGAGATCATACGTTTCCTGTAGTTCTTGACCAGGTTTGCACACACTGCAGCAGGGATTTTGGCCCACTCCTCCATACAGACCTTCTCCAGATCCTTCAGGTTTCGGGGCTGTCACTGGGCAATACGGACTTTCAGCTCCCTCCCAAAGATTTTCTATTGGGTTCAGGTCTGGAGACTGGCTAGGCCATTCCAGGACCTTGTGATGCTTCTTACGGAGCCACTCCTTAGTTGCCCTGGCTGTGTGTTCCGGGTCGTTGTCATGCTGGAAGACCCAGCCACGACCCATCTTCAATGCTCTTACTGAGGAAAGGAGGTTATTGGCCAAGATCTCGCGATACATGGCCCCATCCATCCTCCCCTCAATACGGTGCAGTCGTCCTGTCCCCTTTGCAGAAAAGCATCCCCAAAGAATGATGTTTCCACCTCCATGCTTCACGGCTGGGAGGGTGTTCTTGGGGTTGTACTCATCCTTCTTCTTCCTCCAAACACGGTGAGTGGAGTTTAGACCAAAAAGCTCTATTTTTGTCTCATCAGACTACATGACCTTCTCCCATTCCTCCTCTGGATCATCCAGATGGTCATTGGCAAACTTCAGATGGGCCTGGACATGCGCTGGCTTGAGCAGGGGGACCTTGCGTGTGCTGCAGGATTTTAATCATGACGGCGTAGTGTGTTACTAATGGTTTTCTTTGAGACTGTGGTCCCAGCTCTCTTCAGATCATTGACCAGGTCCTGCCGTGTAGTTTTGGGCTGATCCCTCACCTTCCTCATGATCATTGATGCCCCACGAGGTGAGATATTGCATGGAGCCCCAGACCGAGGGTGATTGACCGTCATCTTGAACTTCTTCCATTTTCTAATAATTGCGCCAACAGTTGTTACCTTCTCACCAAGCTGCTTGCCTATTGTCCTATAGCCCATCCCAGCCTTGTGCAGGTCTACAATTTTTTTTCCCTGATTTCCTTACACAGCTCTCTGGTCTTGGCCATTGTGGAGAGGTTGGAATCTGTTTGAGTGTGTGGGCAGGTGTATTTTATACAGGTAATGAGTGGAGAACAGGAGGGCTTCTAAAAGAAAAACTAACAGGTCTGTGAGAGACGGAATTCTTACTGGTTGGTAGGTGATCAAATACTTATGTCATGCAGTAAAATGTAAATTAATTACTTAAAAATCATACAATGTGATTTTCTGGATTTTTTTAGATTCCGTCTCTCACAGTTGAAGTGTACCTATGATAAAAATGACAGACCTCTACATGCTTTGTAAGTAGGGAAACCTGCAAAATCGGCAGTGTATCAAATACTTGTTCTCCCCACTGTGTATATTTGATTTGTTTAACACCGTATGTGTCATTTCATAGTTTTGTTGTTTTCACTATTATTCTACAATGTAGAAAATAGTCAAATAAAGGAAAAACCCTGGAATGAATAGGTGTGTCCAAACTTTTGACTGGTAATGTTTGTGTGTACTGTTGTGGCCAAAAGTTGAGAATGACACATATTCATTTTCACAAAGTCTGCTGCTTCAGTGTCTTTAGATATTTTTCTCAGGTGTTACAATGGAATACTGAAGTATACTTACAAGCATTTCATAAGTGTCAGAGGCTTTTATTGACAATTAAAGGGAAGTTAATGCAAAGAGTCAATATTTGCAGTGTTGACCCTTTTTCAAGACCTCTGCAATCTACCCTGGCATGCTGTCAATTAACTTCTGGGCCACATCCTGTCTGATGGCAGCCCATTCTTGCATAAACAATGCTTGGAGTTTGTCAGAATTTGTGGGTTTTTGTTTGGCCACCCGCCTCTTGAGGATTGACCACAAGTTCTCAATGGGATTAAGGTCTGGGGGGTTTCCTGGCCATTGACCCAAAACATCAAAGTTTTGTTCCCCGAGCCACTTAGTTATCACTTTTGCCTTATGGCAAGGTGCTCCATCATGCTGGAAAAGGCATTGTTTGTCACCAAACTGTTCCTGGGTGGTTGGGAGAAGTTGCTCTCGGAGGATGTGTTGGTACCATTCTTTATTATGGCTGTGTTCTTAGGCAAAATTGTGAGTGAGCCCACTCCCTTGGCTGAGAAGCAACCCCACACATGAATAGGCTAAGGATGCTTCACTGTTGGCATGACACAGGACTGATGGTAGCGCTCACCTTGTCTTCTCCGGACAAGCTTTTTTCCGGATGCCCCAAACAATCGGAAAGGGGATTCATCAGAGAAAATGACTTTACCCCAGTCCTCAGCAGTCCAGTCCCTGTACCTTTTGCAGAATATCAGTCTGTCGCTGATGTTTTTCCTGAAGAGAAGTGGCTTCTTTGCTGCCCTTCTTGACACCAGGCCATCCTCCAAAAGTCTTTGCCTCACTGTGCGTGCAGATGCACTCACACCTGCCTGCTGCCATTCCTGAGCAAGCTCTGTACTGGTGGTGCCCCGATCCCGCAGCTGAATCAACATTAGGAGACTATCCTGGCGCTTGCTGGACTTTCTTGGGCGCCCTGAAGCCTTCTTCACAACAATTGAAGCGCTCTCCTTGAAGTTCATGATGATCTGATAAATGGTTGATTTAGGTGCAATCTTAATGGCAGCAATATCCTTGCCTGTGAAGCCCTTTTTGTGCAAAGCAATGATGATGGCACGTGTTTCCTTGCAGGTAACCATGGTTGACAGAGGAAGAACAATGATTCCAAGCACCACCCTCCTTTTGAAGCTTCCAGTCTGCTATTCGAACTCCATCAGTATGACAGAGTGATCTCCAGCCTTGTCCTCGTCAACACTCGCATCTGTGTTAACGAGAGAATCACTGACATGATGTCAGCTGGTCCTTTTGTGGCAGGGCTGAAATTCAGTGGAAATGTTTTTTGGGATTCAGTTAATTTGCATGGCAAAGAGAGACTTTGCAATTAATTGCAATTCATCTGATCACTCTTCATAACATCCTCGAGTATATGCAAATTGCCATCATACAAACTGAGGCAGCAGACTGAAAATTTATATTTGTGTAATTCTCAAAACTTTTGTCCATGACTATATGTATGTACATAGGCCACGACTGTATATGTATGTATGTATGTATGTAGGTACGTACAGTTGAAGTCGGAAGTTTACATACACCTTAGCCAAATGCATTTAAACTCAGTTTTTCACAATTCCTGACCTTTAATCCTAGTAAAAATTCCCTGTCTTTGGTCAGTTAGGATCTCCACTTTATTTTAAGAATGTGAAATGTCTGAATAATAGTAGAGAGAATTTATTTATTTCAGCTTTTTCTTTCATCACATTCCCAGTGGGTCAGACATTTACTTACACTCAATTAGTATTTGGTAGCATTGCCTTTAATTTGTTTAATTTGGGTCAAACATTTCGGGTAGCCTTCCACAAGCTTCCCACACTAAGTTGGGTGAATTTTGGCCCATTCCTCCTGACAGAGCTGGTGTAACTGAGTCAGGTTTGTAGGCCTTCTTGCTCGCACACACCTTTTCAGTTCAGCCCACACATTTTCTATAGGATTGAGGTCAGGGCTTTGTGATGGCCACTCCAATACCTTGACTTTGTTGTCCTTAAGCCATTTTGTCACAACTTTGGAAGTATGCTTGGGGTCATTGTCCATTTGCAAGACCCATTTGCGACCAAGCTTTAACTTCCTGACTGATGTCTTGAGATGTTGCTTCAATATATCCACGTAATTTTCCTTTCTCATGACGCCATCTATTTTGTGAAGTGCACCAGTCCCTTCTGCAACAAAGCACCCCCACAACATGATGCTGCCACCCCCGTGCTTCACGATTGGGATGGTGTTCTTCGGCTTGCAAGCCTCTCCCTTTTTCCTCCCAACATAACGATAGTCATTATGGCCAAACGGTTCTCTTTTTGTGGAGCGATGGGTAACGATGCTTCGTGGGTGTCAGTTGTTGTGTGCAGAGGGTCCCTTGTTTGAGCCCGGGAATGGGCGAGAGGACGGACTAAAGTTAAACTGTTACACATGCACAAAGTAGATCTCCTAACTGACTTGCTAAAACTGTAGTTTGTTAACAAGTTATTTGTGGAGTGGTTCAAAAACGAGTTTTAATGACTCCAATCTAAGTGTATGTAAACCTCCGACTTCGTGTGTGTGTGTGCGCGTGCACACGTATTTAAATATATATATTTATGCGTGTGTGTCATTGCGATTTAGTCATGACATTTAAACTATATAAAACTGCATGTAACTACTCACATCTGTAATGGATGTAAAGTTGATTGTGTTTTTTCCCCTCCAGCTGCTCATCTCCCCTCCTACATCCCAGAGAACAGCACTCTAACCTACATGTTCACCTGGAGTCTGGAGCTCAGGACTGTCCCTAAGAAGGTCCCTTCTGCTTTCACGCTCTATACCTGAACTACCCAGTTCAGAACCCAAACCTGACTGTGAAAGGTTACTGCACTGCAGTAGGACAAAGACTCTCTTTAGTCTAGCTTCTATGGAGCATGTTTGGCAGACGCCTACGGTAGCAGGGTTGGCAGGTACAGTAGGCTGCAGGAATGTAGCCTGGGTGCCAGCCTGCCTCTGCCAACATTTCATTGTCTTGTTTGACAAGGTGACAATGTAACATTGTTGAATGCAGAAACAAACAACCTGACTTGTAGGCCAGATGTAACTGTGAAATCTATTTTGTATTGTGTGTATGGGGCGGTTTTCTGGACACAGATTAAGTGAAATCCTGGACTGAAACTATTTAAAAAAAAATATATATATAATTTTTAGTCTAGAATTAGGCTTAATCTATCTGATACTATTATCTTTTTTCTTTCTCTCTTTTCTCTCACTTTCTCCCCCCCCTCCAGGCATTTCTTCGTTCCCTGGTAGAGTGTACAGAAGACAGTGGCGAGAGGAGGAGACTACAGGAGCTGTGTAGTAAACAGGGATCAGTCGACTACAACCTCTATGTCAGAGACCCCAGCCTCGGACTATTGGACCTGCTCAGGGCTTTTCCTGCCTGCCAACCCCCTCTCAGTCTTCTCATAGGTCAGAACTCACTCCCTCTCCTGTCAGTCATAATGTTTGAGCTAATCAGAGTGCGTTGATTTACATGTCACAAAACATGGCTCTAGTTTCTAATGATCACCAATACAGGCAGGTACTGCTATTTCTCTATCCAGCAGAGGGCGGTATAGCCTCAGTAAATGCAGGTTCAGTCAAATTGTACATAGTGTTTTCCCCTCTTCACATTCTTTTCCTTTTTTTAACATTTTGTTTTTATCCACTTGGGTTTTTCATACATTTTACTGAATCCCAAATGACCAAACCAATGTTTCTGCATTGCTTCAATCAAGTTGTTATCTGTGACTTCAAAAAGGACATTTTTACATGGCATATTATTATTCTTGTGAACCACCAGTGCTTCCTGACTCACCCTTTGGTCGCCCCTGACATGGAGAACTGTTGGCTGCAGACAGTCTGGCATTATAGTCTCTCATGTCAGACTGGCTGCAGCCAACAGTTCTCCATGTCAGGGGTGACCAAATGGTGAGTCAGGAAGCACTGGTGGTTCACAAGAATAAGAATGCTCTGATGATGACTTGTGTAGATTTGGTTTTAGCCTATGGGAAAGGGCATTTATATCAGATGAATACATGCAATCTAATATTCATAAAAAATGCTTTGCCTGGAACTGTTATTTGTCCTATTTGCACTTGTACTTTGCAGTGTCCTCCCTCTAAAGAGCTGTGTCACAGCTTAATATCCAATGTCAAAGTTATTTTGGGCCCTTTTGCTAACTGCAGCACCTTTCCAGTAGTGGAACCGAGCAATGCAGAAATCTGTCCATTTGTAAATGGGGACATTAGTACGGCTGGTGAAGAATGTGCTGGTGGAAGCGTTTTGGGGCCACCAGCTGTTGCTGGGGTCCTGTCATTGACTGTCCTACATTTGACAGGGACAGAGCTACAGAGCTGTGGAGGGCAGGGCAGGCCAGGGGTTAATGATCACTACTGCTCTGACAGTGTCTGTGTTAACACATTTACTGGCCACTCCCCAGTTAGCTTCACTGAGTGAGTTTAAAAGCTTTGCGCCTAATCATTCGCTAGCTACAGATGCTGTGGAATGTAAAGGTTGGATAAATAGTTGATTTGTAATAGTTATCCACTTTGGGGTTATGCCTTCTCATTGTGACTCCTGTGCAATGGCCAAAAACCTGAAGGAACAGATTTTGTTAAGATTTTTTTACAACAAAAAATGAGCTGTCACTCATGGTGTCAAAATTCTCACACTACTACAAAATATTAAAGGAATATCTTGTGATATGCATCAGATTCCTTCTCCCAGTGATGTATAAATTGTCCCCCAGTTGTGACATGTTGTCAAATTCAGTGATCGAAAGTCAGCTGTCAACTCCGAGGTATGGCCGAGCTGTAGACAAACGGAAAGGGAATGACACTGTTAATGGGCATGTTAAACCTGTCACTGAGGAAATGGGGATGGCAGGGAGTGCTATAATTCCAGCGGTTCCAGGGGGTGCTGGGTACCACATTTCTCAGTGATACACCCGGAGGTGTTTACTGTAGAAGAGAGAAGGGCTTAGTTAGTCCAGCTGTTTTGATTCTTTCTCTCTCTGCGTCTCTGTCTCTCTCTCCTCTTTCTGTCCAGCTGTTTGGATTACCTTAGGGTTGAAGGGAAAACCATTTAATTTTTGGCAGAACTCAGAGCTGGTGCATATGGTGTAATGTAAATTACGCTCTCTACTTGAGTGGGTTCGAGGGTATTTTGGCAGATGAAAACTGAGAAATATTTTACCCTTCCCTAACCACTGATATTACTAATTTTAGTATACAATTTAACTCAAAACTATTTTCCTGCACCATATTCCTCAGAGGCCTCATGGCCAGACACCAAATTACCCAAAAAGAGGGCACCTTTACAGCTGACATTGAAATGAGGTGGACATTAACTAGCTCCATCCCACAGGCACCAGATCTGCACTCTAGGGATCTCACAAGTGTATAACTTTGAGATTTAATGAATACAGAAGTATGCCCTAAAATAAACCTGTGTGTGCACTGAGAAAATAGGACGTAGTAGCTTCTTCCTCCCATTCCTCCATTCTTAGTGAACTAGATGGAAACATCAGACAGGGATAGTGATATACACTACCGGTCAAAGGTTTTAGAACACCTACTCATTCAACGGTTTTTTCTTTATTTGGACTATTTTCTACATTGTAGAATCATAGAAAAGACATCACAACTATGAAATAACACATATCCAATCATGTAGTAACAAAAAAAAGTGTTAAACAAATCCAAATATATTTTTTATTTGAGATTCTTCAAATAGTCACCCTTTGCCTTTGATAGCTTTGCACACTCTTGGCATTCTATCAACCAGCTTCATGAGGTAGTCACCTGGAATGCATTTCAATTAACAGGTGTGCCTTAAGTTAATTTGAGGAATTTCTTCCTTAATGCATTTGAGCCAATCAGTTGTGTTGTGACAAGGTAGGGGGGTTTACAGAAAATAGCCCTATTTGGTAAAATACCAAGTCCATATTATGGCAAGAACAGCTCAAATAAGCAAAGTGTAAGATGGCGCCGGAGAAGAAGGCAGACTTTTTATGTGCCCCAGCCCATTGTTTTTTTGTTCGTTTATTTGCATTGTTATTTTTGTACTTATTTTGTACATAATGTTGCCGCTACCGTCTCTTATGCCGAAAAGATCTTCTAGACATCAAGACTAAAATTAGTCACCACGGACTAGCAGAGTCCGTTTTTTCCTTCCACAACTCTGATGAGCCCGACGCGAAGGATGTACTGCTTCCTCGGGAACCGGCCCCGATCCCTGTGATCTGCGTGAAGAGGAGTCGGAGAAAGAGGGGCCGAAGGGCGGGCTGCCTTCTGAGAATTCGTAGGCGATCGAATAAACCCCCACTTCCCTCCATTCTGCTAGCAAACGTGCAATCTTTGGAGAATAAAATCGCAGAGTTACGAGGAAGATTAAACTACCAATGGGACATTAAAACTGTAACATCTTTTGCTTCACGGAGTCGTGGCTGAACAATGACAATATCAACATACAGCTGGCTGGTTATACGATGTACCGGCAGGATAGAACAGCGGCGACTGGTAAGGCAAGGGGTGGCGGACTATGTATTTTTGTAAACAACAGCTGGTCTTCGAATCTAAGGAAGTCTCGAACTATTGCTCACCTGAGGTAGTGTGGTCTACAGCTTATCATGTGTTTTCATGTATTTTTGTAGCTGTTTACATATCACCACAGTCAGACTGGCACTAAGACAGCACTGAATGAGCTGTATTCCGCCATAATCAAACAGGAAAACTCTCACCCAGAGGCGACACTCCTAGTAGCCAGGGACTTTAATGCAGGGTAACTTAAATCCGTTTTACTAAATGAGACAGCCTATAGGGAGGAGATCCAAGACCTGGCCGTGTGGTGTCAGGACAACAACCTCTCCCTCAACGGGATCAAGACAAAGGAGATGATTGTGGACTACAAGAAAAGGAGGACCGAGCACGCCCCCATTCTCATCAACGGGCCTGCAGTGGAGCAGGTTGAGAGCTTCAAGTTCCTTGGTGTCCACATCACAAACAAACTAACATGGTCCAAGCAAACCAAGACAGTTGTGAAGAGGGCACGACAAAACCTATTCCCCCTCAGGAGACTGAAAAGATTTGGCCTGGGTCCTCAGATCCTCAAAAAGTTTTACAGCTGCACCATCGAGAGCATCCTGACTGGTTGCATCACTGCCTGGTATGGCAACTGCTCGGCCTCTGACCGCAAGGCACTACAGAGGGTAGTGTGTACAGCCCAGTACATCACTGGGGCCAAGCTTCCTGCCATCCAGCACCTCTTTACCAGGCGGTGTCAGAGGGAGGAACTAAAAATTGTCAAAGACACCGGCTACCCTAGTCATAGACTATTCTCTCTGCTACCGCACGGCAAGCGGTCCCGGAGCGCCAAGTCAAGGTCCAAGAGGCTTCTAAACCCCAAGCCATAAGACTCCTGAACATCTAGTCAAATGGCTACCCAGACTATTTGCATTGCCCCTCTCCCTCTCTTTACACCACTGCTACTCTCTGTTGTCATCTATGCAAAGTCACTTTAATAACTCTACCTATATGTACATACTACCTCAACTACCCGTTGCCCCTGTAACATTGACTCTGTATCAGTACTATCTACACCCCTGTATATAGTCTTCCTATTGTTATTTTACTGCTGCTCTTTAATTACTTGTTACTTTTGTCTCTTATTCTTTCCGTATTATTTTGAAACTGCATTGTTGGTTAGGGTCTCGTAAGTTTCACTGTAATATTCACTGTTGTATTCGGCGCATGTGACTTATAAAATTTGATTTGATTTGAAATGACAGTCCATCATTACTCGTCTATATCCCAAGGTCAGTCAATATGGAACATTTAAAAAATGTTACGTTTCAAGTGCAGTCGCCAAACCCATCAAGCGCTATGATGAAACTGGCTCTCATGAGGACCCCCACAGGAAAGGAAGACCCAGAGTTACCTCTACTGCAGAGGACAAGTTCATTAGTTACCAGCCTCAGAAATTGCAGCCCAAATAAATGCTTCATATAGTTCAAGTAACAGACACATCTCAACATCATCTGTTCAGGGGAGACTGCAGCAATTCATGGTCGAATTACTGCAAAGAAGCCACTACTAAAGGACACCAATAAGAAGAAGAGACTTGCTTGGGCCAAGAAACATGAACAATGGACATTAGACCAGTGTCTTTTGATCTGGAGTCCAAATTGGAAATGTTTGGTTCAACCGCTGTCTTTGTGAGATGCAGTGTGGGTGAACGGATGATCTCTGCATGTGTTTTTCCCATCGTAAAGTATGGAGGATGAGGTGTTATGGTGTGGGGGTTCTTTGCTGTGATTTATTTAGAATTCAAGTCATATAGATGGAAACATCAGACAGGGATAGGGATATGTTGGAAACATCAGACAGGGATAGGGATATGATGGAAACATCAGACAGGGATAGGGATATGATGGAAACATCAGACAGGGATAGGGATATGGATGGAAACATCAGATAGGGATATGGATGGAAACATCAGATAGGGATATAGATGGAAACATCAGACAAGGATAGGGATATAGATGGAAACATCAGACAAGGATAGGGATATAGATGGAAACATCAGACAAGGATAGGGATATAGATGGAAACATCAGACAGGGATAGGGGTATAGATGGAAACATCAGACAGGGATAGGGGTATAGATGGAAACATCAGATGGGTATAGATGGAAACATCAGACAGGGATAGGGATATGATGGAAACATCAAACAGGGACAGTGATATGATGGAAACATCAGACCAGGATAGGGATAGGATGGAAACATCAGACAGGGATAGGGATATGACGGAAACATCAGACAGGGATAGGGATATGACGGAAACATCAGACAGGGATAGGGATATGACGGAAACATCAGACAGGGATAGGGATATGGAGGAAACATCAGACAGGGATAGGGATATGAAGGAAACATCAGACAGGGATAGGGATATGAAGGAAACATCAGACAGGGATAGGGATATGACGGAAACATCAGACAGGGATAGGGATATGACGGAAACATCAGACAGGAATATGATTGAAACATCAGACAGGAATATGACGGAAACATCAGACAGGGATAGGGATATGACGGAAACATCAGACAGGGATAGGGATATGGAGGAAACATCAGACAGGGATAGGGATATGAAGGAAACATCAGACAGGGATAGGGATATGAAGGAAACATCAGACAGGGATAGGGATATGACGGAAACATCAGACAGGGATAGGGATATGACGGAAACATCAGACAGGAATATGATTGAAACATCAGACAGGAATATGATTGAAACATCAGACAGGGATATGATTGAAACATCAGACAGGGATAGGGATATGATTGAAACATCAGACAGGGATAGGGATATGATTGAAACATCAGACAGGGATAGGGATATGACGGAAACATCAGACAGGGATATGAAGGAAACATCAGATAGGGATATGATGGAAACATCAGACAGGGATAGGGATATGATGGAAACAGACAGGGATAGGGATATGACGGAAACATCAGACAGGGATAGGGATATGACGGAAACATCAGACAGGGATAGGGATATGACGGAAACATCAGACAGGGATAGGGATATGACGGAAACATCAGACAGGGATAGGGATATGACGGAAACATCGGATAGGGATATGACGGAAACATCAGACAGGGATAGGGATATGAAGGAAACATCAGACAGGGATAGGGATATGGAGGAAACATCAGACAGGGATAGGGATATGAAGGAAACATCAGACAGGGATAGGGATATGACGGAAACATCAGACAGGGATAGGGATATGAAGGAAACATCAGACAGGGATAGGGATATGAAGGAAACATCAGACAGGGATAGGGATATGAAGGAAACATCAGACAGGGATAGGGATATGACGGAAACATCAGACAGGGATAGGGATATGAAGGAAACATCAGACAGGGATAGGGATATGAAGGAAACATCAGACAGGGATAGGGATATGACGGAAACATCAGACAGGGATAGGGATATGAAGGAAACATCAGACAGGGATAGGGATATGAAGGAAACATCAGAGGGAATATGCTTCCACCAGTTGTTTTCCTTTTTCTTTCAGAACATTTGCCTAAACTGCAACCAAGACCGTACTCAGCGGCAAGGTAAGCTGGTCTCGTAGTTCCTACAGTGTTTCATAGTTTTCCTAATGTTTAACCCAGGCGCATACTTTGCTTCTTCATTTTGTGACCCAAATCAAACAAACCTAAAATGGGTGAATGCACATTGAATGTAGTCATGTTGATCTTGGTCTGTTGTGAAGGCCAACCGCTGTTCACAGTAGAGGTTCAGGTCAATAGCAGAATGTTTATCCATCCTATGGCCGGGACGATACCAGTATTGCAATATAAAAACACGAAGTTGACTCCTTGGTCCTTTACAAACCTGCTATATGTAAAATATGATGTGCTATAGTTTGGAAAATAAATAAATGTGACTCTGGATGACAACATAATGATGTTTTGTTTTCCAACATTAGGGCTGTTTTCCTAAAAGAAGTTACATCGGCTTTGTGTTTTGTTTCCTTTCCACGAGACTAACAAGTATTCAGATACACACACACACACACACACACACACACAACAAATGAGAGTGGGAAACCATTACATTATCACTTACATTACTGTCCATTAGTACCATTTTAAACATGTCAACACAGTTTTCCTATGCTCATTAGTTGTGTTTGTCTGAAGCTGTGTGTTTTTTTTTTTTTTGTGCGTGCTTTGGTGGGAGGACTGTAGTCGATCAGATGCAGCTGGAGCATTAGGAGGCTGCATCGTTGATGCTGTGGTCAATAGAGGTCCCCAGAGACCTGCAGAATGGGAAGACTGAAAATCAGAGAGGGGGAAGAAAGATTGAGGGAGGAAGAGAAATCAAAATGTGAGAGGGAGAGAGCAATCCACTAGATGGAGAGGAATCAGAGAAAGAGGCGAATATTAAAGAAAGAGCGAGGGTACAGTTAGTGTTTGGATGAGAACCAAAGGCTTGTTTACTCTCTGCAATGTAGAGTATAGCATCCCCTATTTCATCTACCTATTGTAGCACATCTACAGTATCTAATGATGTATCACATTAACTTTCACACTTATTTCCATAGCCTAATGAGTGGTGCACCAACAGGACTCTTACTTCCTTGCTATGGTATACAGTCAGCCACAGCATCTGCTAAATTACTCAAATCCACTTATAGTTGCTGTGAATAAGTATTGGTCCCCTTTCTAAATTTCTCAACTTTTGCGAAATATGCAAAAATAGAGTAAATCAGAAAGGGGGCAAATACTTTTTCACTTTATTGTTACAACAAGATTGTACACGAAAGTGAAAGACTCACCAAAAGGGGGCGGGCGGAGCCAGGCGGGTGGTAAGGACAGGCAGAGCAGTGACTGTATGCTAGCAGGATATTTCCAATCATCTTTGCTGCTAGTGATGTTTCTGTAAGTGGATGAATTGGTCTAATTTAGCATGTATGGTAAAGCCTCAACCCGTAGCTACATCTTCCCATTTAAATGAGCTTGGAAAAAAAGGAATAATGACATTTTTATAGTTTTGTTTGCCAGCGATAAAATGCAAAAAATAGAGACACGTTATAATTGAGCGAGGCGTCAAAGCGGACAACCCGCCCGGCTTTGGTTGGGTCATTATAATTCAAAACAATGCATTCTAAAAATAAATCACACTCGCCTTGCTATAACCCCTTTCACTTTGCCTTCCGTTCTCTCCCCTTTCCCTCCCTCTCTCCTTCAGCTCCAGTTTCAGACATCCAGGTCAGCTGCACTTTGTGTTCAACGTCATAGAGTTCCCAGCATGCACTTGGAGACCCACGGGGAGGCAGGGCCTGTGTACTGGTTGGCTCTCTGACCTCGTCAACCCCATTCTGTTGAACCCTAGCAAGGCTCAGCCCTTCAGCACCCCGACCCTCCCTAAGGTGAGTAGAGGAGTAACCTGTGTGTGTGTGCACGTGTGACACACCATAACACTTTTTTACGTTTGACCCCAGGTCTTTGTGAGTCTGCGTGAGAACTGCTCCTTCCACCTGCCCTCTGACCTCTCAAAACCCCTCATCATGATTGGACCAGGCACCGGCGTTGCGCCCTTCATTGGTTTCCTACAACAAAGGTACTGCCCTCAAAGATGGAGGATTCATACTAACACTCCCAGGGTACTCTTCTGTTATAAGTGATGCTTGTTTGTCTGATTAGTGGAACTGGTGCGTTGTTTATGTTTTGATGACACATTTCTTGTGAAGCTTACTCTCTGAGTGTGCACTGGTCAAGAACATAAATATGTTAATCACCAGGTTGCTATAACAACCATGACGCAATAGGAAGTGTTTCAGCTTTGACGAGTGTGTCATCAAATCAAGTGTTAACTGTGATGTCAAGAGGTAGTTAATCAAGTTTTTGCATTAATCTCCATAATCATTTACAATAGATCCCATCAAAGATTCAGAACACTCTCTTTCCAATATGTCTTGGATAGTGGTTTAATGGTGGTAGTAATATTGCAGACATTGCTGTGATTAACACTTCTACTTCACTTAAACTACCTGTAGGAGGAAATTGCCTGGCCTCTAAATGCTGATCGAAGGTCAGCTTAGCATTCTACCCCTAAAGGTTAAGGTCAGGATTTGGAGAAGGTAAGCTGATCCTAGATCTGTGCCTAAGGGCAACATTCCACTGAGGTAATAAGTCAAGCCATTCCAGAGCTGCAGTCTGTCTATCTGGTGTTTATGACTCTAATGAACAGTTCTGGGTCAGTTATGGGTCAAACTGGCCGAAGGAGACGTATTGATTTGAATGTAAAGAGACCAGTAGACCGTTAGTGTGTCATTAATGTAAATCATAGCTCCACCTACTGTGGAGGTGTAAAAGCAATATTGACCTGTGTGCGAGTGTGTGTGTGTGTGTGTGCGCGTGTGCCTTGTAAAAGACCAGCTGTTAACAATGATAGAATACATAAATAATGGCTTGTAAAAGGTGCTACTTGGTGTAATTTGACAAGATTAACTTTGTGAGTCATTTGGAGTAGCTAAGCTTACTAACATCACCAAAAGCCTACTAACATCATCTTAGACCCAGGGCTGTTGCCAGGGCTGTTGCCGTGACTGTATTACCGCCACACCTGCAGTCACTGCAGTAAAATTCCACATGATCGTTGAGTCACGGTAACCTCCTAGTATACACTCTGGACATGTTGTTAGTACCCAACTCACTAATGACCATCAGGTCCTAATGGCCTGGTACTCAGGGCACTACTGTCCCTCCATCAGGTCCTAATGCCCTGGTACTCAGGGCACTACTGTCCCTCCATCAGGTCCTAATGCCCTGGTACTCAGGGCACTACTGTCTCTCCATCAGGTCCTAATGCCCTGGTACTCAGGGCTCTGTTGTCCATCTAACGCCTCTGACAGCAATGCAAATCCAATGGAAAATCACATCAAACACTTATCATCAAAACAGTATCGTCCTTTTTAAAACTCACTTCACTGCAATTGATCAATTTGAAAAAAAGAGGTTCAACAACAGGTTGAAACTGCGTGGAAAACATGGTCGTTGTGGATGTTGTTTCAAAGCTTAACACAAGGACAGGGCTTTCTACGGTGATGAGTCATTCAAAACACCCATATGCATATTAAAGTTTATGCGTATGCATAGGCCTATGCTGGTTCATTGATTGTGCGGGATGGCTAAGTCTACACTTAGTGTATTTGATTTTGAATATCCTAGTAATAGGGGATTTAAAAAATAAATTTTCATAATTAAAAGGCTGACACATGACCTTTTAGCGACATAATATCTTACCACCATGCGTTTCCATCTCCTCTCCTTTATGCAGAAAGAGGGGCTGTCAACAGTTTAATGATATAGGTTTAGTTGTGAATACATGTTACTATTGATGTTCCCAAACAGATTTCACTAGGTTTTCCAAATTAAGCACTGGCTAAATGTCGCCACAGGGCTGGAGAGACCCTGGCATACAGAGTTTTGGGGGCGAATATCACCTGTCGCCCAGCGAGGGGCTGCATGCTCCGTTAAGTGGTTGATGCGTGGAGTGAAATAACCGGAAAAGCCTGAAAAACAAACCAGCGGGTATGCGGTCTCCATTCAATATTCGAGTGCATATGGATGACGTGTCTTTTTTCCCCTGCCCCTGTTCTTGTTTGTATGATAATGGGCAATTCTAAATCGAAACTAATTTGTCATATTAGTAAAGACAAGTATAAATTGAGAATAGTGAAAATATGATACCCTTCCTCGAGGAGAGAACAGCATGTGGAACGCAATTTTTTTGGGCTATTTTATCAAATCATCAATAGCCTATAGACGCATCATGCAGCCCATATATGTTTAGATTTCTAAGACATTTGAAGGTTTATTTTATTGACAACTAAAGTTGCCAAATAACTCTAAATCTAGCATAGACCCGTTTCAAATGGTCACTTTTGTCACTTCATAGTTGAAGTGGTCACTTCATAGTCACTTCATAGTTGCACTCGCTCCGGAATGAGAAAAATATCATTTCTCTTTTATTCAGTTAAGTTCAATTGTCGTCGTCTTACTATAAAACCATATAATGGCATGGGACTTATAAGTGTATCTTGTCTGCCTAACATAAATAGATTTATCGTGATGGTGTATATTAAATTGATTTATTCAACTTTTTGAAATGTCGATGTTCCAAAGGCACACCTCTGCAGCTTGTATGTGTTTATGGTAATTGGGGGTCAATTACGATGAGACCGGCAGTGTTTTGCATGACAATAACCTTACTTACACCTTACTTACACCAACATCCTACTAACATCTTACACCATGTTATTATGACTGCCTAAATAAAGTTATATCCGGTTTGATTATTTTTATCCACCTAGAATACCCAGTATCACTTGTCATTGTGACAGTACAAATAAAGTTGTTTCCATATTGAAACACTTTGCTGGCCTGAATGTTTCATCCAGACTGTTCTTTTATACCTCAATGATTCAGACAGTGACTTGACAGTTCCTGACAACTCAGCTGTTTACCAGTCAGCTCCAGTTGTCTTGTTTCTGTGATATCTTCCGAGTGACACTGTTTGGTATTCACTGGCGTGTGTGCAAGTATTCTGAGGTGATGCTGTTTGGTGGTTAATCGTGTGTGTGGGTGTATTAAGGTGACGCTGTGTTGGTGGTTAATGGCTGGTGTGTTTGTGTTGGGACTGCATTTTGATGAATGTTCTAGAAGGTGGCTGATGTTTCTCAGTGGGGAGAGCTGTCTGTTGTCTGCACCTGCAGGACACTACCCCTCTACAGGACTGATGAATGTCTAACACCTACCATGACACGGTCACATGCCACCCGCCAACTACGCCAACGTGTGTGTGTGGTTGATGAATGACTTATGTTGCTAGTCCGACTACCGCAAATGTCAAGGTCGTGATGGGGAGTGTTCTCTCATACAACGTTCAGTGACATCACTTCCTGCTGTTCAGTGCATTAGTTCATGTTAATAGCTTTTCCATTTTCTTGTCACCAACTAAATAAATCAATGTTTCTTGGCACATCCCAGGCTTTAGCCTTGACCAAGAAGAAACTAGCAATGTCCCATCTGGAGAAAAGATGCTCTCCAGTGTGTGTTTCTCTATTTTTCTTAGTAGGCTTCTTTAGTGTAGTATGGGACTGCAAATTCAATGTTGGTTTTGTGTGGAATGTCATTGTTTATTTATTGAACCCTTATTGTACCAGGTAAGTTGAGTGAGAACACATCATTTACAGCAACGACCTGGTTAATAGTTACAGGGGAAAGGTGGGAGGAGGAATGAGCCAATTTGGAATGATTAGGTGGCTATGATGGTATGAGGAACAGATAGGGAATTTAGCCAGGACACCAGGGTTAACACCCCTACTCTTACGATAAGTGCCATGGGATCTTTAGTGACCACAAAGAGTCAGGACATCCATTTCACTTTCCGTCTGAAAGACGGCACCCTACACAGGGCAATGTCTCCAATCACTGCCCTGGGGCATTGGGATCTTTTTTAGACCAGAGGAAAGAGTGCCTTCTACTGGCTCTCCAACACCATTTCCAGCAGCATTTTGTCTCTCATCCATGGACCGACCAGGACCAACCCTGCTTAGCTTCAGAGGCAAGCCATCAGTGGGATCTGCTCATATGCCCAAGGAATCTTACATTAAGCGTCCTCTTACATGTGAAAGGTTTTTCAGATTACATAGCTATCAAGTTACATGATGTACCTTCTTTCAAATCTGATTGATATAACTGGGATATTCCACTCTATAGCATTCTGAAAATGTTTAATGTCTACAATAACACCAATCAGTAACATACATGGTAGTGATGGTACATAGCAACTTTCAGTAAGCCCTGATGATTTGCTGTAGAAGGGCGGCTTCTCGCCTCTTAAGTGCAGTCTGACAGTGCTTTTCTCTCCTTTGTGTTCCTCCATAGACGGTCCTTTTCTCTATATAAAGCTTTTCACTGCTGGAAGGCGAGGAAGACGCTGGGGCAAACCGATCTTTCAGTGTACCTGTCTCTCTTCTCTCATATTTTCTCTCCCTCGTCTCTTCATGCCCCCCACCCCTCTCTGCCTGTCTTGCTCTCTTTCTCTAGTAGTCTGCTTGTCTTTCTCCGCTCTCTCTCCTTCACTCTTTCTCCTTCTTCACCTCTATGTCCCCTGCCATGGTTCTGGCAGATTGTAAAACCTGTCGCGAGGAAAGCTTTGTACAGTACCCGAATTAAGATTCCAAACAAGGCGTTTACCCCAGATGCTGTGCTTTGATAAGAGATAACAACGTTCATTTTGACAGCAGGATGCTTTATCACCAACAAAACCTGAAGGTGCCTCCTTTAAGCAACAAAAACAGCATGGGGACACTTCAATTCTTCCTCTTTTCTCTGTCGCTCCCTCTCCCCTCCCCCTTCCCTCATTCTGTCTGCCTCTGTCAATCAATGGATGTTTTGAAAAGTACTTTGTTCCACTTTGTAACCACGGAAGCAAAAGAGAGAGGGAGCGGTTGAAGGGTCATAACTGTCTCAGTGGGATCTGGAGACCTCCGGCTGTCTGATATTGATTAGCCATGTCTGAGCTTAAGGATGAGTAATGGAGCAGGATGACCTTACCTGAGGATCAGGCTGGGTTGTTACAAATCTTAAACAGTCAGGGTAGCATGCTGTTTTCATTCATCAGTGCAACAAGTGGTCTGATTGACATTATTAATTGAGGTTGTTCATCAGATGACAGGTAGAGTTTTTGTTATTGTAAACTGCTCTCCATAGGGTTGCCATATTCAGCTGAATGCATTCAAAATAGGGCATGTTAAACATTAGTAATCATAGCTCAGTGGCACTTCCTGGAATCATCGCGTACAGGTACATTTTATCACAGTCTCTTAAATCTCTCAACACCGTCTTACACAGAGCATCAAACCCCATTGAACATGAAAAAGGGCAGAGGAGACCTTGCTCCTGCTGAATCACAGTTTCCCCTGCTTCCTGTTCATCTGAGAGGCAACTGCCTTATTTGGACCCAAAATGGAGTATCTGGCTGTAATATTGTGATGCTGCGTCCCTCGGGGCCTGTGTTCTGGGCAGAGATGTGATAGAATTGGAAGCCATGTTTTTCCTATTGATTTTGCTCCTTGTGTGGAGAGGTGAGCGAGGCGAGGCCTAGAGGGAAGAGAAGACGAGCCCAATTAAATTAGTTTACTGACTTTTACTCAGGAATTGCAGATTGACAATAGTGGATGATGTCACTTGTTTGGTCTGCTTACCCAAGGGAGGCTTCATGAGACTTATTGGAATGCTCAGAATCGGAGCGTTCAGAAACCTTGTCCAGTCAAGGTTCTCCATCTCCAAATCAAATTTTATTGGTTACATATACATGGTTAGCAGATGTTAATGTGAGTGTAGTGAAATGCTTGTGCTTCTAGTTCTGACCGTGCTGTAATATCTAACAAGTAATCTAACAATCACAACAACTACCTTATACACACAAGTGTAAAGGAATGAATAAGAATATCTATATATATGGATGAGCGATGGCCGTGCAGCATAGGCAAGATGCAGTAGATAGTATAGAGTACAGTATATACTAATGAGATGAATAATGTAGGGTATGTAAACATTATATAAAGTGGCATTGTTTAAAGTGACATCCAATTTTTAATTATTAAAGTGGCTTGAGATTTGAGTCAGTATGTTGGCAGCAGCCACTCAATGTTATTGATGGCTGTTTAACAGTCTGATGGCCTTGAGAAGCTGTTTTTCAGTCTCTCGGTCCCAGCTTTGATGCGCCTGTACTGACTTCACCTTCTGGATGATAGTGGGGTGAACAGGCAGTGGCTCGGGTGGTTCTTGTTGTGCCTTGATGATCTTTTTGTTCTTCCTGTGTCCTGGAGGGCAGGTAGTTTGCCCCCGGTTGTGTTGTGCAGACCTCACTACCCTCTGGAAAGACTTACAGTTGTGGGCGGAGCAGTTGCTGTACCAGGTGGTGATACAGCCCGACAGGATGCTCTCAATTGTGCATCTGTTTGAGTGTTTTTGGTGACAAGCCAAATTTCTTCAACCTCCTAAGGTGCTGTCTGTGTGGGTGGATCATATCAGTTTCTCCGTGATGTGTAAGCCGAGGAACCTAACGTTCCACCTTCTCCACTACTGTCCCGTCGCTGTGGATAGGGGGGTGCTCCCTCTGATGTTTCCTGAATCCACGATCATCTCCTTTGTTTTGTTGACTTTGAGTGTGAGGTTATTTTTCTGACACCACACACCACACATTTTCCTGACACCGCCCTCACCTCCCCCTGTAGGCCGTCTTGTCATTGTTGGTAATCAAGCCTACAACTGTAGAGTCGTCTGCAAACTTTGATTGAGTTGGAGGCGTGCATGGCCACGCAGTCGTGGGTGAACAGGGAGTACAGGAGAGGGCTGAGAACGCACTCTTGTGGGACCCCAGTGTTGAGGATCAGCGGGGTGGAGATGTTGTTTCCTACCCTCACTACCTGGGGGCGGCCCGTCAGAAAGTCCAGGACCCAGTTGCACAGGGTGGGGTCGTGACCCAGGGTCTCGAGCTTAATGACGAGTTTGAAAGGTACTATGGTGTTAAATGCTGAGCTGTAGTCAATGAACAGCATTTTTACATAGGTATTCCTCTTGTCCAGATGGGTTAGGGCAGTGTGATTGCGATTGCGTTGTCTGTGGACCTATTGAACCAGACTCAGGAGTCCGAATGCTAGGACAGAGAAAAGGTCTATGTCATATCAGGGGTCTTCTGAAAAGCTATCGACTGTACTTTGCTTGTGAATTACCAGTCCTTTTCCTACAAAACATTGTCATTGTCATCCAGAGCGAGTTTCAATTCACACCGCTTTAGGAAATTAGAAATGTGACGTCAGTCCCCTCACAATGACTCATTCTGTGGATGTGAATGGGTTAGGTATTAAACCCAGGAAGTAACATCTTATCCCTGAGGGCCTCTGACTACTGCAGCTCTCCACAAAGAGATGAGAACTCCATCCCATCCTTCTTCCAGCTTTTCTTCTCTAGTTCTTTCTGAATAGTTGTTCTCTTGTCACCTCTCTCTCTGCCCAGATGGGGCATGGTGATGGCGCTTGACCTTTTTAGATGGCCAGATGACTGATGCGTTAGTAAAGGTTTGTGTGTGTGCCCAGCAGGTGTGCAGTGTAGATAGCATCACACCGCCTCAGTGTTTTGTGTCTTTGTGCCAACTCGGTGCAAAGGATTCTGGAAGCCCTGCCAGACTCGTTGGCCACAGGAGTAATCACTTTTATAGAAGTGGGGCTTACGTTCAGTGGGGAGATTTAGACACACACACACACATCAGTTTTTTCCATTTGCGCCGGACGTCAGCTAATCAGACGGTTACAATCATTTTCAGACGGTTACTTTTTCCACCTCGTATTAACTAGGTTTCCTTTCATTTAAAAGGTTCAATTCGCTAGTCCATAGTGCCCTCTCCCGCTAGAATGAACGATATGCATCTTCTAGCGAGCGGTGATAGGATAGGCTGCCTGTCAGTCACAAAGCGATCGGTGATAGGATAGGCTGCCTGTCAGTCACAAAGCGAGCGGTGATAGGATAGGCTGCCTGTCAGTCACAAAGCGAGCGGTGATAGTAGGATAGGCTGCCTGTCAGTTCAAAAATGTCCACGGAAGAGGGAGAAAGCATGATGCTCATGAATGTCCCATGTAATGTGGTAACGATGAGTCGTACTTAGCCTAATTATTGTTTTCTGGCACATTAATTTATTTTCTTTCGCGTGTTTGTCGTAGCCAGCCACATGAAGTCATGGGGCATAATAGGCTATTTTACTGTGCTTTGACACCTAAACAGTAAGTTGACTAGTTTATAAAAGGGTGTCGAACTGACTACAAAGTCTATCTCCTATATCCCTTGAAACGGTCGGACTACTGTATTTGGGTCCCTGAGACACCAACTTCCAGGGGGCCCACAACTCAAAAACCAACAAGAATTGGTTAGGGGCCCCCTGGAGGTCGAGAGCCCCGGGGTACAAGCCCTGTCTGCCCGTTCGGTAATCCGGCCCTGATCGCTTTGCCATTCATAAATCATGCAACTTGCTTATATGTCTATTATATCTTATCGGGACAAGTAAACCAAAGGATTTCCTCTTAAAAGAATAATGTGCAAAAATTGTACAATCCAGGTGTACAAAGCTCTTAAGAGACTTAGTCAGAACAACTCACAGCTGAAATCACTGCCAAAGGTCATTTTAACATGTATTGACTTGGGTGAGAATACTTATGTAAATGAGTGTCTGTATTTCATTTTCAGTACATTTGCAAACATTTCTAAAAACATGTTTCCACTTTGTCATTATGGGGTACTGTGTGTAGATGGGTGAGAAAAATATCTCCGTAATCCATTTTGAATTCCGGTTGTAACAACGGTGTGGAATAAGTCCAGTCCCTCTGTGACCGCCGATAACTTGGGAACGAAGTTCACTACAAATACACAGTTACCAATGTCTTTGCATTTGAAGCGAAGGATCAAAAATGAAATAACCGAGATGACGGCATACAAATATGAATACGGTACGCCTATAGGCTACATAGGCCGATATATTTCAAATATATTGTAATTACATGTAATGTTCTATTTGTAGGCTACATTTTTGTATATTTCATGACGTGTAACAACGTGCGCGGTCATGTGCCAAATAAATCTGTGATTGAGTGCATTATTATAGGTTATAATTCTAATGTTAAGGTACGATTTGAATGGAGAAATTTGGTCGGAGAGCAGCGCTGTATCCATATCCGACACATGCTTTCTGCGTGGTGTTTAGGGAAACGCATGTTACATCTTCTACCGTTGTAGGGAATCACTCATGTTAACCGTTCATCGCTATCAGGAAACCAGGCCCTGAGCATATAGGTCTTGACCTAGATGATATCCAAAACATCTAACAAACTGAATTCATACATTTTCAGTCATCTAAATTGTAAAGTCATGTCTTCCTACACAATACTGCCACACATTGTTCTAATTTGAGGTAAACTCAATAAAGGATTCAATAATTTCACTGTGTTTTGGATGGAATCAAGCCATTAAATGTACCAGGTGACACCAAAATGGAGCTCCTTAGGCAGAAAATGTAGTCACCTGGCTGGCTATTTTTTTGTATTTGGCTGGATACTCTATTTACTTGTGGAAAACACTGACACATACGGGTGCCGGCCTACTCAAGTTCTTGTTTTCATTTTCATGCATTGTGGAGTGTGATCCATCTTTTTTTAGCGTGTACTTTTCGTGTCCCCTCTGTACTGTGTCATTCCCATCCATGCATTAGGTAATTGTGGCACTACTCTATTGGTGTTGTAGAGAGATAGATACAGCAGTGTCACTGCTCCATTTAACCTCTGTTGTGAGCAAGGACTGTCCCGTCTTTTCTCTGTGTTTTTATTGATTGGGCTTTGAGCTCTCTTGTGTATTTATTTATTTTCTCCTTTTTTGTCTTTCAGGGAGAAGGAGAGGGAGGAAAACCCGGAGGCAGAGTTTGGTGAGACCTGGCTGTTCTTCGGTTGTCGCCATAGAGATCAAGACTTCCTGTTTAGGTGAGGGTCATTCTGACAAACATGGGGTCTTTCCCAAATGGCACCCTATTCCTTATGGGCCCTGGTCAAAAGTAGTGCACTATATAAGGAGTGTGATCCCATTTTGGACGCACCCATGCATCCCCAATGTCTAGCACCCACCTTGGTGACCTTGGACTTTTCCTACAATCAGAGTGCAGATCATCATGTAAACAAACTATCTGAGTGAGGATGTTCTGTGACAGTGTGGTTCACTGGAACGCATCACTTCCTCTGTGTCCTTGATGGCGGTGGCGTGATTGAGAAGGCGGTAAGATTGGACCTTGAAGGACAAGACTTTAAACTTCAAATGACAGGATTATGGTCTGGCTGCCACATAGGACCACAGAGATACAGTATGTCTCACTAGAACTACACTGTATGGCAGGGATAGGCAACTAGATTCACCCTCGGAACGATTTTTGTCGGAGAGGATGGCCGGGGGCCCCGGACATAATTAGAATAATTTGTACATTGCGAATTAACCAACTAAGCCCAATAAGAGATTGTATTTGAAAATACAATCATTTCATCATACCTTGATTACATTGAGACACGATTGCTTATGTCTTATGCTATGTCGGTGGGCCAAAATATATCACTCACAGGCCAGTTTTGCCCCACGGGCCGCCAGTTGCAGACCCCTACTGTATGGGCTACTGAGCAACACTGGTACGTACACAGGGACATGGAGCTTTTAGCTGGGATGGGGCATATCGTTGGATGGAGGGTATATTTTACACTGTAGTGTTTCAAAGCTCACAAACCCATAGAGAGAGAGACAGTAGATATGACACTAGATCAAATAAAATTGTATTGGTCATATACAGTTGAAGTCGGAAGTGTACATACACCTTAGTCAAGTACATTTAAACTCAGTTTTTCACAATTCCTGACATTCACCACCTAGGGGCGGCCCATTAGGAAGTCCAGGACCTAGTTGCACAGTGCAAGGTTCAGATCCTGGGCCCCGAGCTTGGAGGGTACAATGGTGTTGAATGCTGAGCTATAGTCAGTGAGGTATTCCTCTTGTCCAGGTGGGATAGGGCAGTGCGATGGCGATTGCATCGTCTGTGGATCTATGAGGGTGGTAAGCAAATTGAAGAGGTTCTAGGGTGTCAGGTATGGTAGAGGTGATATGCTCCTTGACTAGTCTCTCAAAGCACTTCATGATGACAGAAGTGAGTGCTATGGGACAATAGTCCATTTAGTTCAGTTACCTTTGCTTTCTTGGGTACAGGAACAATGGTGGACATCTTGAAGCAAGTGGGGACAGCAGACTGGGATAGGGAAATAATGAATATGTCCGTAAACATTCTAGCCAGCTGGTTTGCGCGTGCTCTGAGGATCCGGCTAGCGATGCCGCCTGGGCCGGCAACCTTGCGAGGGTTAACACGTTTTAAATGTCTTACTCACGGCCACGGAGAAGGAGAGCCCACAGTCTTTGGTAGCGGGCCGCGTCGGTGGCACTGTGTTATCCTCAAAGCGGGCAAAGAAGTTGTTTAGCTTGTCTGGAAGCAAGACGTCGGTGTCCGCGATGTGGCAGGTTTTCCCTTTTTAGTCCGTGATTGTCTGTAGACCCTGCCACATACGTCTCATGACTGAACCGTTGAATTGCAACTCCACTTTGTCTCTGTACTGTGACTATAACCAAAGATAATTATATTGGGAGGTAATACGGTCGGCATTTGATTGAGGTATTCTAGTTCCTTGTCTAGTTTTGAGTTTCTGTGTGTTAATACAATCACACCATGAGTATTTTATTCTGAAACATACACTACCGCCTTCTTCCCGGAGAGTTCTTTATTCTTGTCTGCGCAATGTACTGAGAACCCAGATGGCTGTATAGATTGGGACAGTATACGAGTATGTTACAATCCCTGAAGGAGATCCTCGTCCTGAGCTCGTCTACTTTATTATCCAGAGACTGAACGTTAGCGAGTAATATACTTTGGAGCAGTGCATGGTGTGCACGCCTCCTGAGTCGGACTAGAAGTCCACTTAGAATACCTCTTCTCCGCCGGTGGTGTTTTGGAGCAGCCTCTGGAATAAGTTAAATTGCCCTGGGGGGGTACGAACAAGGATCCAATTTGGGAAAGTCGTATTCCTGGTCGTAATACTGGTGAGTCACCACTGCTCTGATATCCCAAAGTTCTTTCCGGCTGTATGTAATAACACAAAACAAATTCTGGGCTAATAATGTGAGAAATAACACACACAAAAAAAAAAATATTACAAATGTGCTTAGGAGCTAGAAACAGACCTGCCGTATCTGTCAGCGACATCTTACTTTCAATCGATGCAGTTCCAGTTCAGAAGACTTGAAACCATTTTTGTTTCAAACCAAACTTACTTCACAGAGAATGCAAATCTACCAAGCTTTCCTCAAATGACTCATAACACTACCAACACAAGACCATGTGAAGGTCAGTGCACCAATCAAAGCTGTCTTCTGACTAGATCACAAAACGGTGCATTGGTCGCAGAAATCATTAAAGAACAGATCAAAGAAAAATCTGCCTGTATTCGTATATTGCCCTCTATCTCTTTGTTAAATACGTCTTCACAGCCAGGTATCCTTGGCTGGTGGGTGTTTGTTCACAATGTGGGTCTCTCTATCTGGGGGAATTCAAAATGGAGGCCCCCCCGTGACTGAATCGATTTAACATGTGCTAATGAGCATGAAACAGCTGTATCAATCAAAACCAAATGCTGCATTTTCGCGAAGACGTAAACAAGATTTTTCTTGCGCTGTAGGAAGGTACATTTGGATTAATATTATGTATGAAACTCTTATGTTTACTGTGTGAATGACCCATGTCAGCATTCAAACATGTTCTCTTGCAGCATGATAAAATCATTATATTAATCTTTACTCCAGAAAAAAAACAGCCTACAATGTTTCACATGTTCTTTATTATTATTATTATTATTATTGACCTAACCCGACTAGCCATCAGTGGGGGTCTGAAATGTGAACTGTTAGAAAAAAATGATGTGTTCCCTTTGATGCTAAATATATCCTGTGGTCCTAGGCTAAACCCTGACATCTTCGGTGTGACATTATAGAGTAAAGTTCATTCCAGAATGTTCTTTTTAAAAGCAAACAGGCTATGGGATCAGCCTAATCAACCCCAACATTTAACATCTGTGTTAGAGGTTGACACCAATCTGACCTCCAGTCTGTTACGTGCAACCAGACACTCGGACCCCCTGCAGTTTGCACTCATTTTCTCCCTTCCTCGCTCGTTCCCTCCTTGTACCCTCCCTCCCTCTTCATGGATTGTGATTTCACTGCTGAGGGAAATGGAGTTACAGGGCCATTGTTCAGGGCCATTAAGGGCCCAGAGTCCCACAACCGGACCAGGGTTGTTTTCTCTGTCAACACACACCAGGGTTTGACTGAGGCCAAAGAGAAGAGCATGGCACAGTGGGGTGTGGGTGGGACCCCTGGTACCAGGATATTAACCTTTCAAACAGAAATTAAAGTTGCATGATATTGCCTGACATTCAACAGAAGAGGGGTAAGGAGAGAGAGAGGGAGGAAATGGCAATGCTGTATGTCTCTCATGACAGTCTTATACAGTCAGGTCCAATAACTGTTGGCACCTTTTGATACAGATGAGCAAAAAAATACTATAAAATAAATACAAATACTGAGCTATATTGTATGCTAAAAAAGGAGGAAATTAGATTTTATACTAATACAATTGCTCAGAGAAAGAGATTTTGTATAACGAGTACTTTTTTTTTCTCAAAAAGATAGTTGTCAAAATGATTGGCACCCCTAAAGATTCTTATAAATATAAACAAACAATTAAATCTCCATTAACATTCTACTTTTTTTAAGTTGACCTCAGTATAATAAACTGTATTGTGACCTTCCATGGCTTCCTGTTTCACTGGGGTATAAAAATGAGGTAATCCGCATGTAAAATCTTTGTCATCAAAGATGGAACCGTGGTCAACTTTCCTGGTATTGGACCCATGTGGATCTTGTCCCCACGCACAATGAGGAAGATATTTTGTGAGGCAAAGTAAATTAGAATGGACAAAGTTGGAGAATTACAGAACTTGGTCGTATCTTCAGATCTACAATTAGACGCAATCTACAATGCCTCACGTTAAAGGGTCAGTGTTCTTTGTTTTTATTTGAAAACCAGGAAGTGAACCCTCATCACTGCTCAGTTGATACCATAGGTGACACACCGGCCCGGTGTCTAGGACACACGTCCTCTTCTTTCTCTTTTGTTCTTCCTTCTCCTGTTTTTTCTCTTGTTATTCTAGGGCAGGGATCATCAACTAGATTCAGCCTTGGGATGATTTTTTTCTTGAGCGGATGGTCGAGGGGCCGGTACATAATTACAAATAATTTGTAGGCTGCAAATTGACACCAAGAAGCCCAAACAGATATAATATTTGACTAAAACTTTAGCATTTCAAACCTTGCTTACATTTGGATATGATCACGTCTCGTTATTATGCATGGGATGTACTTGAGAACAAATTTCCAAAATTAAAATCACTTGGAGCTGATTTCCTGGTGTTTTTACTTTTTTTTAATGTCCAACAATGAAAATCCCCCCCCCCCAAAATCTCTCTCAATTTTTTTTTTTTGCTCAGTAAACTTGGGGCGCCAAATAAAACCATTGCGGGCTAAATTCAGCTAGCAGGCTTGCCAGATAAAGAACCCTGTTCTAGCGTTTAACATACTTGGTAATCTAGGGATTTAGTTGCAGGGCTGTCAGAGGTTAAAAAAATATATATATATATAAATAAATAAAAAATACTAATTGTTTGTAATGAGTGTCCAGATTAACATGGTAATGGTGTTGTTGCAGCAACAATACATAACATTAAACCCAATGAAGGTGAACGAGAAAGAAGGAAAGAGCAGAATGGGAAATAATAACAATACATCTCCTTTACTCTACTCTCCTGCAGTATTTACTGCATTTTTACTTATCCTAGTCATGGTCTCCTTATTTGATTAAAACTAGCTTTTAAAAGTCTCCCGGCTACTGCAAAACGATCTTCACCAGAGTTCCTTTAACCAGACCACATATGTCTGCCTGTCTCTGCATCTTCTCGTCTGTCTGTCTCTCTGCATCTTCTTGTCTGTTTGTCTGTCTGTCTCTGCATCTTCTTGTCTGTTTGTCTGTCTGTCTCTGCATCTTCTCGTCTGTCTGTCTCTGCATCTTCTCGTCTGTCTGTCTGTCTCTGCATCTTCTCGTCTGTCTGTCTGTCTCTGTCTCTGCATCTTCTCGTCTGTCTGTCTGTCTCTGCATCTTCTCGTCTGTCTGTCTGTACATCTGTCTGTCTGTCTGTCTCTGCATCTTCTCGTCTGTCTGTCTGTCTGTCTGTCTCTGCATCTTCTCGTCTGTCTGTCTGTCTGTCTGTCTGTCTGCATCTTCTCGTCTGTCTGTCTGTCTCTGCATCTTCTCGTCTGTCTGTCTGTCTCTGCATCTTCTCGTCTGTCTGTCTGTCTGTCTCTGCATCTTCTCGTCTGTCTGTCTCTGTCTTCTGTCTGTCTGTCTCTGCATCTTCTCGTCTGTCTGTCTGTCTGTCTGCATCTTCATCTTCTCTGTCTGTCTGTCTCTGCATCTTCTCGTCTGTCTGTCTGTCTGCATCTTCTGCATGTCTGTCTCTGCATCTTCTCTGTCTGTCTCTGCATCTTCTCGTCTGTCTGTCTCTGCATCTTCTCGTCTGTCTGTCTGTCTGTCTCTGCATCTTCTCGTCTGTCTGTCTGTCTGTCTGCATCTTCTCGTCTGTCTGTCTGTCTCTGCATCTTCTCGTCTGTCTGTCTGTCTGTCTCTGCATCTTCTCGTCTGTCTGTCTGTCTGTCTCTGCATCTTCTCTTCTCGTCTGTCTGTCTCTGCATCTTCTCGTCTGTCTGTCTGTCTGTCTTCTGCATCTTCTGTCTGTCTGTCTGTCTGTCTGTCTGTCTCTGCATCTTCTCGTCTGTCTGTCTGTCTCTGCATCTTCTCGTCTCTGTCATCTTCTCTGCATCTTCTCGTCTGTCTCTGCATCTTCTCGTCTGTCTGTCTCTGCATCTTCTCGTCTGTCTCTGTCTGTCTGTCTCTGCATCTTCTCGTCTGTCTGTCTGTCTGTCTCTGCATCTTCTCGTCTGTCTGTCTGTCTGTCTCTGCATCTTCTCGTCTGTCTGTCTGTCAGTCTGCATCTTTCTCGTCTGTCAGTTTGCATCTTTCTCGTCTGTCAGTTTGCATCTTCTCGTCTGTCTGTGTCTCTGCATCTTCTCGTCTGTCTGTTTGTCTCTGTCTGTGTCTCTGCATCTTTCACGTCTGTCTGTCAGTCTGCATCTTCTCATCTGTCTGTCTCTGCATCTTCTCGTCTGTCTGTCTGTCTGTCTGTCTCTGCATCTTCTCGTCTGTCTGTCGGTCAGTCTCTGCATCTTCTCGTCTGTCTGTCTCTGCATCTTCTCGTCTGTCTGTCTCTGCATCTTCTCGTCTGTCTGTCTGTCTGTCTGTCTCTGCATCTTCATCTTCTGTCTGTCTGTCTCTGCATCTTCTCGTCTGTCTGTCTGTCTCTGCATCTTCTCGTCTATCTCTGCATCTTCTCGTCTGTCTGTCTGTCTATCTTCTCGTCTGTCCGTCTGTCAGTCTGCATCTTTCTCGTCTGTCAGTTTGCATCTTTCTCGTCTGTCAGTTTGCATCTTCTCGTCTGTCTGTGTCTCTGCATCTTCTCGTCTGTCTGTTTGTCTCTGTCTGTGTCTCTGCATCTTTCACGTCTGTCTGTCAGTCTGCATCTTCTCATCTGTCTGTCTCTGCATCTTCTCGTTTGTCTGTCTGTCTCTGCATCTTCTCGTCTGTCTCTGCATCTTCTCGTCTGTTTGTCTGTCAGTCTGTGTCTCTGCATCTTTCTCGTCTGTCTGTCTGTCTCTGCATCTTTCTCGTCTGTCTGTCTGTGTGTCTCTGCATCTTTCTCGTCTGTCTGTCTGTCAGTCTCTGCATCTTCTCGTCTGTCTGTCTGTCTTCTCGTCTCTGCATCTTCTCGTCTGTCTGTCAGTCTCTGCATCTTCTCGTCTGTCTGTCTGTCTCTGCATCTTCTCGTCTGTCTGTCTGTCTCTGCATCTTTCTCGTCTGTCTGTCTGTCTCTGCATCTTTCTCGTCTGTCTGTCTGTCAGTCTCTGCATCTTTCTCGTCTGTCTGTCTGTTAGTCTCTGCATCTTCTCTGTCTGTCTGTCTGCATTAGTCTCTGCATCTTCATCTCTGTCTGTCTGTCTAGTCTCTGCATCTTCTCGTCTGTCTGTCAGTGTCTGCATCTTCTCGTCTGTCTGTCAGTCTCTGCATCTTTCTCGTCTGTCTGTCAGTCTCTGCATCTTCTCGTCTGTCTGTCAGTCTCTGCATCTTCTCGTCTGTCTGTCAGTGTCTGCATCTTCTCGTCTGTCTGTCAGTCTCTGCATCTTCTCGTCTGTCTGTCAGTCTCTGCATCTTCTCGTCTGTCTGTCAGTCTCTGCATCTTCTCGTCTGTCTGTCAGTCTCTGCATCTTCTCGTCTGTCTGTCTGTCTCTGCATCTTCTCGTCTGTCTGTCTGTCTCTGCATCTTCTCGTCTGTCTGTCTGTCTCTGCATCTTCTCGTCTGTCTGTCTGTCTCTGCATCTTCTCGTCTGTCTGTCTGTCTCTGCATCTTCTCGTCTGTCTGTCTGTCTGTCTCTGCATCTTCTCGTCTGTCTGTCTGTCTGTCTCTGCATCTTCTCGTCTGTCTGTCTGTCTGTCTCTGCATCTTCTCGTCTGTCTCGTCTTCCTTTCTTCCTTCCAACCTTGGGTAAGGTTCTTCACCGGCTCAGAAAACTCACTAGACCTTACTGTTGCTACCTACCCAAGGCCCTATTAAAAAACATATTGAGATGGAACACACACAGTGTTGTGGCAAGGATAGGTGGATTGATTGTAAAAAATATGCTTATAAGAGGGCCTCAACCTTGCTTATGAAATCCATATTTGACCATTTATCTTCCATTAAATAAGACGTATCGGTGGCCTGTGTTTTTATAGGTAGGCTTGTACACACGGCTGGGATGGAACTTTATTCAGCTTGACTGTTTTTTGTCTATTTTGGAAATGAAAACTGTTTTCATGCCATGAACTAACTCTCTTTCTTCTCCTCTCGCGCTTCTCTTATTCTTTGTTATCTTGCTTAGTCCTCTCTCTCTTTTCTCCTCTTTCTTTTCTTCTTGCTCTCGCTCACACTTTTCTTCTTCTTTTTCTCCAGAGAGGAGCTGCAGGGGTTTGTGGGTAAAGGAACCCTGAACCATCTGAAAGTGTGTTTCTCGCGAGACACTCAGATGGGGACAGAGACCAAGACAGGTCCTAGATATGTCCAACATAACCTGCTCCTCCATGCCAAAGATCTCACCAACCTCCTCCTCAAGGAGAATGGATACCTCTACGTCTGCGGGTGAGCTTAGGTTTGATGGTGATGATGATGTCAATAGGAAAACCATGGAATAGTCCGGTTCATTATTTTAGTGGATCTGGATTTACTGACTTAATTACTTTGCTCCCACAGTGATGCTAAGAACATGGCTAAAGACGTGAACGAAACCCTGATAGAGATGGTATCAGCAGAGCTTCAGCTGGATAAACTAGATGCCATGAAGAGATTGGCTGGACTCAGGGAGGAGAAACACTATTTACAGGACATATGGTGCTGAGTGGATGAATCTTCAACATATCTTATGTCACAGACCGAAAATATCCATATATAATTTTAGTGGGCCATTCATTTCCTTTAAGCAACACAAGCTGACCATATGGATTGGGTTGCATGTTGTTCCTCTGGCCTCATAGCACCTGACCATAAACTTCATAAACTGACTATAGAAGATTGAGTTTCAAGTACTGTAGTTGTTTTATAGTGGAATTATGCAAGACTAACACACTGCCTGTTTAGCTTACTCCTCATCCTACTTCACATTCTTGTCTTCCAATACTTTTTTTGCTGTGTGCAAAAATACAAAAGGTGTGTTTGCTTGAACAGGTTTAAAGGCCTCTGATGTATTTCTTATGCTCACTGTATGATGATAATGAGTGATATGGTGGGTGAAACCTATCTTGGCACGCGTACAAGACGAGATGAAACCCATTCAGAGATAACGATCAAAGGTGATGCATTTTGATTGATATGGCATGATTGTGTTTTTAATTAGAGAATAATTCAATTGTTCAAGGTGACTTTCCTCACTAGATGAAGCTGTAGTCGGCGGTTAGTTAATTGAAGGATTTTCGCTATGGGCCTTCCACCGTACCCTAGAGAGACTTCTCAGAATTAAATCTTCAGACACTGCTAGTCTTTTTATATCAGCAGGCCTCTCGTCAGGATGGGAGAGGGAAAAGATTTTGACAGTCTCCACAGCTGGGCTAGACTGGGCTGGGGCTCTGTATGAGAATGGATGACAACATCACACTCAATAAAGCTTTGCCAAGTAAACAAATCAACTTCTTCTTGTCTGTCAGAGGAAAGTTTAGGCCTGTCCATGAGGTCGGACCGGAGTGGAGAATTGTGTTACGGACTGGACAAATTGGAGGAATTTCAAACACAGTTCAATGAATACCAGAGCGGATTGGACGTTATCAATAAGTCTCGGCCACTTTCTCCTGCTGCTCCACTTTGTCAGAGGATCATCATATCAGTAGTGGTGGTTTGAAACCGTTGTCCCTGCAGCCTGGATGCCTGTCTCACTGTCTGCTTTAGCCAACTCCTTTTGTTGCCATGACAACATGAGACCCGAGGGTCATATGGAATGATACAGGTTATGAGTCACCGAGGTCATCGTACTGTATAGACGTCACTAAACCATGATGAGAGGTAATTTGTATTTTCATGCACAAAATGTCTTTGGCCAAACGATTTGGTTGAAGCTGAGACGAGCTGGCATCCAGGCTGAGTGTCAGGGAGGAATTACAGGCTGCAAGTCACCAAGGCTGTTTTCTAAACGTCACTGAATAAGGTGGAAAGGAGTTGGGTATTGAATGTGATGAATGGTATTTTCATTGATCCACAATCCACAAACGTTATCATGCAGCTATCATTCTTAACCCAAGGCTGAATTATTTTTTTTGGGGGGGGGTGCAAATATCAGTAGGCCTTGGTAGCTAGAGAACAATTTATCATCCCCTGCTAAAGGACAAAAGATAAGTTAAGCAAATCGCTTAGATGTCTGCTAAAAGGTGAGAAAAGTTGTTGTTTTAGTGAGAGAAGGAAGTAAGGTTCAGGCTCTTTCTCCACACGCATGCTTGACGAACACACAACACATACACATGCTTAAGCTTGATTAATGGCACCAAGCTCACCCAGTGTGTAATAAACAAGAGGGGAAACTTTAATCAAGTTTGGCCTCGTCTTTGACAAAGCAACACCCCCTGAACATCGTCGCTGCTGACTGGGTTTTTGGGGAAGGCGCATCACTCTTCGCCTACTCCTTATTTACCTAGCCTATTCGCATCCCTTCACCCCCACCTGAAAAATGACCCTCTCATCTGAAGACGGAGAGCCCCGCGGATCCTCCGGCCCCGTCATGGCCACCGCGCAGTAAGGACTGATGAAGTTTTAAATTACAGTTTCTTAATTAAAAAGGTTCAAGGTGCCTTTTCCGTCTGCAGTGAGAGGCGAGACGCAAAGAGGTAATCGAAATAAATCAGACAAAGAGAGAGCTAGGCGCTAGTGAGGACTGGAGGATAATGCTATGATAGATCTGTGTAGTTAAGAATGGCGTAAATGAAGCAGAAAGATGTATATGGAAGGTAATGACTCATTAGGTGGAAGTGGAGAGTGAAGTAGCGTGGGGGATGTAGTTGGGTTCTCAGGTTGTTCGGGGGTACAAGAAATGTGTTACCGTACAAACAAACTTCAACCCAATACAGTGGGTGCAGATGGGGGATATTGAATGTTAGAGTGCCATGCCGTTATCTTCTGATGCTCATCCCCTGGCCTTATGCCCGTAAAGCTCCAATGCAGCCGTTTTTATCTCAATATCAAATCATTTCTGGGTAACCATTAAGCACTGTGATAGTTTTCAATAAACTGGTAAAAAAAGGGGCAATTTCTTGAGCAAGAATTTTGCTAGTACTGTATGGAAGTAGTCTAAGTGGAGAAAAATTACACAAATAAAACCTGTTATTGGAAGAGGTTTGGAACTCTTTTATTAACTAATTTACCGCATGGTGATGTCACCATGGAAAGCCAAAACTCAGGCGGTCTTTTCAAACAGCTCTTACACTAAAAGGGCATTATCATAATTTTCACAATTTCACAGTATTATTCCAACCTCATAGTGTGGAAATATATATAAACCGGTAAATCATGTATTTGACTGCACTGGGCCTTTAAACTTCTAGGACCGAGGAGGACACACTCAGTTCTCAGACAAGTGCATGGGGAAATGTCTACTCTGTGGTCTGCTCCATCATTTAAAATAAACATACAAATACTGCTAGATCCAGCTTGACTCTTGAGAGAGTGCCAACTGTACACACACTGATGTTCACTCCAGCATCTGTCAAGAAAGACCAGAGGCGACAAAAAAAAAGGCTGTTGTGATATTGCGTTTCCTGCGCTGTTCTGATTTCGCTGTGGAAACTGGAAAATGTATGTTTTATATTCCAGGGCTTTCTGTTAATCAACGGCAGATACCTCCAGTCCACAAAGAATCGAGTAAACATTTGCTGTAATTGAGGCTGGTAGATTGAGGATGAATTCAATAACAAGTCCCATCTCCCAACCCTCCTAAGCTTTTAAAGATTGTTTTCATTTATGAAGTTACCTTACTATGGTAATAGACAAATACAGTATGTGACAACCATCGTAATATGTGGTCTTAACATACTGCACTGAGGTATATACTACACACAACTCCTCACAACGAAGTAGGATTTATCTCTTGATATACAGTGCTATAGGCAGTCGTAAAACACCTGGTGTGAACATTCATCTTCTATATTCTAGTCGCACGCATGTATTTGTCCCAAATGATGGCGCAAAGAACTGAATATGGATGTATCTCTAAAACAAACACCTCTCATTGCTTCTTAATTCTACACAATAGCAAAGTAAAAACACTAAACTCAGCAAACCCAAAAAACAACTCGCATTTCCCCAATTATATTTTCAGCTAGGAACACTCTCAATCATCATTAGTCAAAGACAAAACCCAAATTAAACATAAATCGTTTTAGCGTGTATAAACTTTGGGCAGCGAGTGGCGGTCGAATGTGTGTTTCCCAAGATTGACGACATCCTGCGTCCTGACAGACATAATGACTTGTGCAAATGAGTGATTAATTGGATTTCAGAGAGATTAGTGTGTTGGGCAGTGAGGGACGTGCTAAGACTGAGGGATGGACAGTGTGTGTGTGTGTCTGCGCGAGAGAGAGAAAGTGTAATTATGTTCTATCAATTACCGGGTAGATTTAAAAGAAAATCTGTTCACTCAATAAACTGCTTTCCCCTCCTTCTAGTATGTTCAGATGAACTCTATTCTAAAATCCTACCAGCAGGACTATGTGCTCTTTAGCCCTTTAGCTCATCATCACCACACATATTGACCCCCCCTGTCTCAGCCTCCAGTATTTATGCTGCAGTAGTTTATGGGTCGGGGGGCTAGGGTCAGTTTGTTATATCTGGAGACTTCTCCTGTCCTATCCGGTGTCCTGTGTGAATTTAAGTATGCTCTCTCTGATTCTCTCTTTCTTTCTCTCTCTCAGAGGACCATGCCTCAGGACTACCTGGCATGATGACTCCTTGCTGTCCCCAGTCCACCTGGCTGTGCTGCTGCTCCAGTTTCAACTGTTCTGCCTGTGATTATTATTATTTGACCATGCTGGTCATTTATGAACATTTGAACATCTTGGCCATGTTCTGTTATCTCCACCCGGTACAGCTAGAAGAGGACTGGCCACCCCACATAGTCTGGTTCCTCTCTCGGTTTCTTCCTAGGTTTTGGCCTTTCTAGGGAGTTTTTCCTAGCCACCGTGTTTCTACACCTGCATTGCTTGCTGTTTGGGGTTTTAGGCTGGGTTTCTGTACAGCACTTTGAGATATCAGCTGATGTACGAAGGGCTATATAAATACATTTGATTTGATTTGACATATTAGCATTTAAACAGAGAGCTTTAGAGCAGTCTCTCTCTCTCTGTTGCTCTCTCTCCCTGTTGCTCTCTCCCCTGCTCTCTTTCTCTTTGTTGCTCTCTCCCCTGCTCTCTTTCTCTCTGTTACTCTCTCCCCTGCTTTCTTTCTCTCTTGCTCTCTCTTCCACTCTTTCTGTTGCTCTCTCCTTCTCTACCTCTCTCCCCTTTCACGCTTCTCTCTCTCTCTCTCTCTCTCAATTCAATTAGATTCAAAGGGGCTTTATTATATATACATTTTTTGTCATTCAGAAGATGCTCTTATCCAGAGCGACTTACAGTAGTGAGGGCATACATTTTGGTACTTTTTCGTTCTTGGCATGGGAAGCATACAGTGCATTCAGAAAGTATTTAGACAGCCTTATTCTAAAATGGTTGGAATCCAAAAATGTCCTCAATCTACACACAGTACCCCATAATGACAAAACAAGAACAGGTTTTGAGAAATATTCAGACCCTTTGCTATGAGTATTGAAATTGAGATCTGTTTCCATTGATCATCTTTGAGATGTTTCTACAACTTGATTGGAGTCCACCTGTGGTAAATTAAATTGATTGGACATGATTTGGAAAGGTACACACCTGTCTATGTATGGTCCCACAGTTGACAGTACATGTCAGAGCAAAAACCAAGCCATGAGGTCGAAGAAATTTGTCTGTAGAGCTCCGAGACAGGATTGTGTCGAGGCACAGATCTGGGGGAAGGGTACATGTCTGCAGCCTCTCAATAGCAAGGCTATGGTCACCGAGTCTGTACATAGTCAAAGCTTTTCTTAATTTCTGGTCAGTCACAGTGGTCAGGTACTCTTTTTTTAATTAATTCTTTCCAATGTGTAAAGTAATTATCTTTCTGTTTTCTCATGATTTGGTTGTGTCTAATCGTGTTGCTCTGTGGGTACTGTTTGTGAATAGAGCCCCAGAACCAACTGGCTGAGGGGTCTCTTCTCTAGCTTCTCTTTAATCCTGTGGCACCCCCATAGAGACTGCCAAAGGTCCGGACAACATGCCCTTTGATTTGACACACTCAACTCTATCTGAGAAGTAGTTAGTGAACCAGGCGAGGCAGTCATTGGAGAAACCAAGGCTGTTGAGTCTGTCGATAAGAATACGGTGATTAACAGAGTTGAAAGCCTTGGCCAGGTCGATGAAGATGGCTGCACAGTACTGTCTTTTACAGATGGCGGTTATGATATCGTTTAGGACCTTGAGCGTGGCTGAGGTGCACCCGTGACCAGCTCGGAAAACGGATTGCATAGCGGAGAAGGTACGTTGGGATTCGAAATGGTCAGTGATCTGTTTGTTAACTTGGCTTTTGAAGACTTTAGAAAGGCAGGTCAGGATGGATATAGGTCTGTAGCAGTTTGGGTCTAGAGTGTCTCCCACTTTAAAGAGGGGGATGACCACAGCCGCTTTCCAATCTTTAGGAATCTCAGACGATACGAAAGAGAGGTTGAACAGACTAGTAAAAGGGGTTGCAACAATTGCGACGGATAATTTTAGGAAGAGAGGGTCCAGATTGTTTAGTCCAGCTGATTTGTACGGATCCAGATTATGCAGCTCTTTCAGAACATCAGCTGTCTGGATTTGGGTGAAGGAGAAGCGGAGAGGGGTTTGGGCCAGTTGCTGTGGGCAGTGCAGAGCTGTTGGCCGGGGTTGGGGTTGGGGTAGCCAGGTGGATAGCATGGCCATCCGTAGAGAAATGCTTATTGAAATTCTCGATTATCCTGGATTTTTCGGTGGTGACAGTGTTTCCTAGTCTCAGTGCAGTGGGCAGCTGGGAGGAAGTGATCTTATTCTCTATAGACTTTACAGTGTCTCAGAACTTTTTGGAATTAGTGCTGCAGGATGCAAATTTCTGTTTGAAAAAGCTAGCCTTTGCTTTCCTAACTGACTGTGTATATTGGTTCCCGACTTCCCTGAAAAGTTGCATATCGCGGGGACTATTCGATGCTAGTGCAATACGCCACAGGATGTTTTTGTGCTGGTCAAGTTTAGGCCAAGGGCTATATCTGTTCTTAGTTCTAAATTTTTTGAAAGGGCATGCTTATTTAAGATAGTGAGGAAAGGACTTTTAAAGAACAACCATGCATCCTCTACTGATGGGAGGAGGTCAATATCCTTCCAGGATACCCAGTCCAGGTTGATTAGAAAGGCCAGCTCGCAGAAGTGTTTTAGGGAGTGTTTGACAGTGTTGAGGGGTGGTCGTTTGACTGCGGACCCATAATGGACGCAGGCAATGAGGCAGTGATCGCTGAGATCCTGGTTGAAAACAGCAGAGGTGTATTTAGAAGACAGGTTGGTCAGGATGATATCTATGAGGGTGCCCATGTTTATGAATTTGTTGTTGTACCTGGTAGGTTTCCTTGATAATTTGTCTGAGATTGAGGGCATCTAACTTAGATTGTAGGAACGGCCGGGGTGGTAAGCATATCCCAGTTTAGGTCACCTAACAGTACGAACTCTGAAGATAGATGGGTGGCAATCAATTCATGTATGGTGTCCAGGGCACAGCTGGGAGCTGAGGGGGGTCTTTAACAAGCGGCAACAGTGAGAGACTTATTTCTGGAGAGATGGATTTTTAAAAGTAGAAGCTCAAACTGTTTGGCCATAGACCTGGATAGTATGACAGGATTCTGCAGGCTCTGTCTTTAGTAGATAGCAACTCCGCCCCCTTTAGCAGTTCTATCTTGATGGAAAATGTTGTAGTTGGGGATGGAGATTTCAGAATTTTTGGTGGCCATCCTAAACCCGGATATATAAATGGCTAGGACATCAGGGTTGGCAGAGTGTGCTAAAGCAGTGAATAAAGCAAACTTAGGGAGGAGGCTTCTGATGTTAACATGCATGAACCCAAGGCTTTTACAGGTACAGAAGTCAACAAATGAGAGCGCCTGGGGACACACAGGTCCGGGGTTAACCTCTACATCACCAGATGAACAGAAGAAGAGTAGGATGAGGGTACGGCTAAAGGCCATAAAAACTGGTAATCTAGTGCTTTGGGAACTGAGAATAAATGGAGCAGATTTCTGGGCGTGGTAGGATAGATTCAGGGCATAATGTACAGACAAGGGTATGGTAGGGTGCGAGTACAGTGGAGGTGACCAAGAAGGGAGGTGACCAAGGACCTGATGGTCACTGACAGCGCTCTAGAGTTCCTCTGTGGAGATGGGAGAACCTTTACTTTGTCTCTGTACTGATGTTTTGCCTGTTTGATTGCCTTACTGAGGGCATAACTGGACTGTTTGTATTCAATCATATTCCCAGTCACCTTGCCATGGTTAAGTGCAGTGGTTCTCACTTCTGATTTTGTTGGTTGTTTTGTCATAGTTGTGTCTAGGGGGGCATATGGGGGAGGGAATGCTGTGACCTCCAGGTAGGTGGTTGTCCCCTTATGTGCTGAGAGTGTCAGGTTCTTGTCCAGTTCTGGCATTTAGGTCGCCATAGACTAGTACATGTTCCTGGGTCTGGAAATGGTTGGTCTCTTCTCCTCTTCTTCATTAAAGTATGGGGAATGTCAACAAGCACAACATTTACACAAATGACTGATGATCGGCTGAGAGTAATTGATGATTCAATTATTGTGGAGGCTGTCTTGTTAGACTTCAGTGCAGCTTTTGACTTACCGATCATAGTCTGCTGCTGGAAAAACGTATGTGTTATCCATCATGGGATGGAGTCTCGCAGGTCTGGGCGCTTATCGCTCTGTTGCTCCTGTGTGAGGTGCTGGTGCTGGGGCTGCGGTTGGGTGCAATGTCTTTCAGGGTGCTGGCAAAGGTTGGGACTGCCGCATTGTATATGTGTATATGCACTCCATTTAGTTAGTCTGCCTTTTAATTAGTTACTTAGTTGGTCGTAGAGGCTGTCCAAGTCCAGGGTGGGATGATGTGCCAGTTGGACATTGGGTTTACCTGCTGTATGCTGGCAGGGTGAAAGTATTTTCGGGGTAGCAGGATAGAGATGACCACTCTTGAGTTGGGGAAAGTGGAGGAAGCTTTTTCAATCACTCCCTTGAGTGTTGTGGCCACCCTTTCCTGCTGGGCCCTCTGGTCGTTGGTGCCAGTGTGATTTATTATGTGGCTGGGGGACCCTAGTTGGTCCTCTGACAGCAGCTCCAGGGCGAGTCAAATTTTTGGACACAAGAGTTTATCCACTTTGTGTACGGGAAATAATTTTTGTTCTTTAAAACCTCTTGCTCCTACTTGAGACGCAGACGTCCCAACTAGAGCTCTGGAAATGCAAATGCGCTACGCTAAACGCTAATAGTATTAGTTAAAACGCAAACGTTCATTAAAATACACATGCAGGGTATTGAATTAAAGCTACACTCGTTGTGAATCCAGGCACCAAGTCAGATTTTTAAAATGCTTTTCGGCGAAAGCATGAGAAGCTATTATCTGATAGCATGTAACACCCCAAAAGACCCGTAGGGGATGTAAACAAAATAATTAGCATAGTCGGCGCTACACAAACCGCACAATAAAATATAAAACATTCATTACCTTTGACCATCTTCTTTGTTGGCACTCCTTGATGTCCCATAATCAATACTGGGTCTTTTTTTCGATTAAATCGGTCCATATATAGCCTAGATATCGATCTATGAAGACTGTGTGATAAACGGAAAAAAATAGCGTTTCATAACGTAACGTCATTTTTTAAAAGTTAAAAAGTCGACAATAAACTTTCACAAAACACTTCGAAATACTTTTGTAATGCAACTTTAGGTATTAGTACATGTTAATAAGCGATAAAAATCATCAGGAGGCGATGTAAATTCGATAGGTGGTCGTCTGGAAAAAATGTCCGGAAAAAACTCAACCAATACATCAAGTTGGAGGTCGGAGGGAATCGGTTCCCTTGGGTCGGTTCGACCAAGAATCAAATCCGAAGCAAATGAGAAGACTCTAGACATCCTGTGGAAGCTGTAGGTACTGCAACCTCGGCCTCATTTAATACGGTTCACCTTTAACAATGGGTTGAAGTGGCGCATGGATATTTTTTTCCACTTTCAGTGATCAGATTTTCCTGCGCTTTTCGATGAAACAGACGCTCTGTTATAGTCACAGCAGTGATTTAACCAGTTTTAGAAACGTGAGAGTGTTTTCTATCCACACATACTAATCATATGAATATACTATTCCTGGCATGAGTAGCAGGACGCCAAAATGTTGCGCGATTTTTAACAGAATGTTCGAAAAAGTAGGGGGTAGGCTTAAGAGGTTTAATGTTTTTCCCATTTCAGTCTGTGGGTGTGTGTGTGTCTTCCCTCCATCTGGGAAGAGTTTTTCACCGCAGTCCAGAGTGCAGACACATCTCTCTCTTCAGCTCTCCGGGACTGGTTGAAGGGATTTTGTAATGGTCTGTTAGGGTTTGTGCTGTCTGTGATGAATCGTTGTTCGAGCTCCACCAGCCTTATCTCCAGCTGGGTGAATTTTACCGTCATATCAATGAAGCAGTGCTGTTTTGGGATCTGGGTTTGCTCAGTGCTGGGAGGGTGACTCTCCTCTTGGGGCTGCTCGTCTGTGGAACAGTTTGAGGAGGAGGTGTGATCCGATTCTCTCAGGGTGAGGGAGTCGTCACCAGAAGTGCTGTGTACTCTCTTTTATTCTGCAAATGTCCTGGCAAACTGTGTGTGGTTTCACTGCACCATTACTGTTACAATCTTGTACAGGTTGAGTCAGTGTCCTCGTTGTCCAGTACTCTGATTTTCCACCCTTTGCAAATACCATCTTTCTTGACAGAGGGGTAGTGTGCTATTTTAGCGCTGTGCCATGACAGGGTCTGTGTGGGAAATTAAGTTGCTTAAAATTAAATAAAATTTTCTTTGTCACATGCGCCAAATACAACCAATGCAAATAGTCTGGATAGCCATTTGATTAGATGTTCAGGAGTCTTATGGCTTAGGGGTAGAAGCTGTTTAGAAGCCTCTTGGACCTAGACTTGGCACTCCGGTACCGCTTGCCGTGCGGTAGCAGATAGACTGTTCTATGTACTAGGGTGGCTGGAGTCTTTGACAATTTTTAGGGCCTTCCTCTGACACCGCCTGGTATAGAGGTCCTGGATGGCAGGAAGCTTGGCCCTAGTGATGTACTGGGCCGTACTCACTACCCTCTGTAGTGCCTTGCGGCCGGCGGCAGAGTAGTTGCCATAACAGGCAGTGATGCAACCCTTCAGGATGCTCTCGATGGTGCAGCTTTAAAACCTTTTGAGGATCTGAGGACCCATGCCAAAACTTTTGAGTCTCCTGAGGGGGAATAGGTTTTGTCGTGCCCTCTTCATGACTGTCTTGGTGTGCTTGGACCATGTTAGTTTGTTGGTGATGTGGATACCAAGGAACTTGAAGCTCTCAACCTGCCACTACAGCCCCGTTGTTGAGAATGTGGGCGTGCTCGATCCTCCTTTTCCTGTTGTCCACAATCATCTCCTTTGTATTGATTTGATCACATTGAGGGAGAGGTTGTTGTCCTTGCACCACTTGGTCATGTCTTTGACCTCCTCCCTATAGGCTGTCTCATCATTGTCGGTGATCAGCACTACCACTGTTGTGTTATCAGCAAACGTAATGATGGTGTTGGAGTCATGCCTGGCCATGCAGTCATGAGTGAACAGGGAGTACAGGAGGGGACTGAGCACACACCCCTGGTGGACCCCGTGTTGAAGATCAGCGTGCAGATGTGTTGTTACCTACCTTTACCACCTGGGGGCGGCCCGTCAGGAAGTTCAGGATCCAGTTGCAGAGGGAGGTGTTTTGTCCCAGGGTCCTTAGCTTAGTGATGAGCTTTGAGGGCACTATGGTGTTGAACACTGAGCTGTAGTCAATGAATAGCATTCTCACATAGGTGCTCCTTTTGTCCAGGTGTGAAAGGGCAGTGTGGAGTACGATTGCATCATCTGTGGATCTGTTTGTGCGGTATGCAAATTGGAGTGGGTCTAGGTATTCTGGGATAATTGTTATGATGTGAGCAATGACCAGCCTTTCAAAGCATTTCAATTTCATGGCTACAGACATGAGTGCTACGGGTCGGTAGTCATTTAGGCAGGTTACCTTAGTGTTCTTGGGCACAGGGACTAATGTCAGTGAAAATGTCAGTGAAGACACTTGCCAGTTGGTCAGCGCATGCTCGGAGTATACGTCCTGATAATCTGTCTGGCCCTGTGGCCTTGTGAATGTTGACCTGTTTAAAGGTCTTACTCACGTCGGCTGCGGAGAGCGTGATCACACAGTCGTCCGGAACAGCTGATACTCTCATGCATGTTTCAATGTTGCTTGCCTCGAAGCGAGCATAGCAGTTATTTAGCTCATCTGGTTGGCTCGTGTCACTGGGCAGCTCTTTTCTGTGCTTCCCTTTGTGGTCTGTAATAGTTTGCAAGCCTTGCCACATCCAATGAGCGTCGGAGCCAGTGTAATACGATTTGATCTTAGTCCTGTATTGGCGCTTTGCCTGTTTGATGGTTCATTGGATGGCATTGCAGGATTTCTTATAAGTTTACGGGTTAGAGTCCCGCTCCTTGAACGCGGCAGCTCTACCCTTTAGCTCAGTGCAAATGTTGCCTGTAATCCATGACTTCTGATTGGGGTATGTACATACAGTCACTGTGGGGACAACGTCCTCTGTGCACTTATCGATAAAGCCAGTGACTGATCTGGTGTACTCCTCAATGCCATCGGAAGAATCCCGGAACATATTCCAGTCTGTGCTAGCAAAACAGTCCTGTAGTTAACATCTGCTTCATCTGACCACTTTTTTATTGACCAAGTCACTGGTGCTTCCTGCTTTAATTTTTGTTTGTAGGAGGATAATATTATGGTCAGATTTGCCAAATGGAGGGCTAGGGAGAGTTTTGTACGCGTTTCTGTGTGTGGAGTAAAGGTGGTCTAGAATGTTTTTCCCTCTGGTTACACATTTAACATGCTGATAGAAATTTGGTAAAACTGATTTAAATTCCCCTTTATTAAAGTCCCCGGTCACTAGGAGGGCCGCCTCTGGATGAGTGTTTTCCTGTTTTCTTATGGCGGTATACAGCTCATTGAGTGGGGTTTTAGTGCCAGCATTGGTCTGTGGTGGTATGTAGACAGCTTCGAAAATAGAGATGAAAACTCTTTAGGTAGATAGTGTGGTCTACAGCTTACCATGAGATACTCTACCTCAGGTGAGCAAAACCCTGAAACGTCCTTAGATATCGTGCACCAGCTGTTGTTTAGAAATGTGCATAGGCCCCCGCCCCTTGTCTTACCAGAGGCTGCTGTTCTGTCCTGCCGATAGAGTGTGTAACCTGCCAGCTGTATGTTCTTAATGTCGTTGTTCAGCTACGACTCTGTGAAACATAAGATATTACAGTTGTTAATGTCCCGTTGGTAGGATAAACGTGCTTCAATTTCATCCCATTTATTTTCCAGCGATTGAACGTTAGCTAGCAGGACGAAAGTCTAAGGCAGATTAGCCACTCGTCGCCTGATCTTCACAAGGCACCCTGATCTTTTTCTGCGAAATCTCAGTTTCCTTCTCCAACAAGTGATGGGGATTTGGGCCTGGTCGGGTGTCTGTAGTATATCCCTCCCATCCGACTCATTGAAGAAAAACTCTTCGTCTAATCTGTGGTGAGTAATCGCAGTTCTGATGTCCAGAAGCTCTTTTCGGTCATAAGAGATGGTAGCAGCAACATTATGTACAAAACAAGTCATGAACAACGCGAAAAATAAACAAAATAGCATGTTTGGTTAAGAGCCGATAAGACGGCAGTCATCCCCTCCGGCTCCACCATTGTAACTGTCTGCAAATAGTCTTTGAGGAGATTTATTATTTTTTACTATTTCCGTGCTTTGTCATTTTTTATTTCTCAGTACTGTACTGTGATGACCACTGCACAGGGGGAAGCCATGGAGCCGGTTGCCAAAGAGGCCTTTGCATTTGGGTGGGGTAGGCTGAGATGCTCTACTGCCGTTATTGGGTTCAAGGGCTTTCATGCCTCTCACTTCACACCTCAATACAAATTGAAATAGCAAGTTTGGTAGCCTTTTAACTTAGCATGCAGGCTTTATAGAGTAAAATATCTATAGATTATTGTAATTTACTTCATGGCTTTAGAAGTAGCTTCAGAATGAACATTACTCACTCCGTTTCAGGTTGGATGGTATTTTCAGGTTTCTGTTGTGCTTCTCCTGCTGGTTTTTGGTTCGTTGGATTGTCCTTGGAAGTAAAAATCCTTGCTAAAAATCCATGTTTTAGGTTTGATTTGGAGTGAAGGTTATGTTGTAGAGGGTAGTATCTTTTATAAATCCTTGTGAAAAAAATCCAAGCTTAACCAACTCTAAACCATTTTTTTACAGAGCAATTCTGGAGCACATGAGCTTGTGACCTCTCTCTCTTTCTGTCTCTCTCTCTCTCTCCTCTTTAAGACGTTTATAATCAGGTAACAGGCCAGTCTAATCCTGCCCATGTCCACATAAGCAGCTAGGATAGGAGACTCATAGTGACTCACCATGAGATGGAGTCATCACGGACCAGCTTAATGTCCAGGGCAGAGAGAGAGAGAGAGAGAGAGAGGGTGGGTGGGTGGGTGGGTGATGACGTAGACTCATCAGTGCTGATTTCATGTCAAGGGTAGAAAAAAGGGGTAGACAGAGTGAGAGAGAGGCGGGCAGAGAGAGGCGATACATACAAGACATGAAGAGGGAGAGAGATGTGAAGTAGAGAGAACAAAGAATGTTTAGAGACCAGTGGTGAGAGTGGAAAAACTGCTTCAAACTCTCCCTGTTATGTCATCTATCAATGTGTTTACCTGACTGCAGGAGGGGGCGGTAGTTTCACCTCAACCTTCCTTCATACACCTCTCCCCTGCAGAGACACTAGGTTGGACACATGCACACACACACACAGTTGGGTAAACAAGCACAGGGACAATGCATCAACACTTAAATATCATGCTGGAGAGAGTGTGTGTGTGTGTGTGTGTGTGTGTGTGTGTGTGAGTATGCATGCATATGTGTATATATATGTGTGGTACTGTATAACTATTCAGAGTAGGAAGCATTCCTTGATACCTTGACCATTACACACTGAAGACAGCAAGGCTTTGGAAGGTGGCTGTGAGAATAGCAGAAATTACTTTCTAATAGCTGAGTGATGCCTTTCATTTTGTCATGAGCAAATATAAGTAATTTCTCATTCACTGAGATACACACATGCATGCACACACACTCACAGAGGTCAGTAGATATCATATCAAAATAAATCACATTTGTCATATGTGCCGAATACAACAGGTGTAGTAGACCTTACAGTGAAACGCTTACTTACAAGCCCTTAACCAACAATACAGTTTTTAGAAAATCCCTAAAAAAGTAAGAGATAAGAATAACAAATAATTAAAGAGCAGCAGTAAAGAACAATAGCAGGGCTATATACAAGTGGAACCGGTACAGAGTCAATGTGTCAATGTGCGGGGGGCACCGGTGTTGAGGTAATTCAGGTAATTATGTACATGTAGGTAGAGTTATTAGAGTGGCTATGCATAGATAATAACAGAGAGTAGCAGCAGCATGGAAGAGGGTGGGGGGTGGGGCAATGCAAATAGTCCGGTAACACTTGCCGTGCGGTAGCAGAGAGAACAGTCTATGACTAGGGTGGCTGGAGTCTTTGACAATTTTTAGGGCATTCCTCTGACAATGCCTGGTATAGAGGTCCTGGATGGCAGGAAGCTTGGTTCCGGTGATGTACTGGGCCGTACACACTACCCTCTGTAATGCTTTGCAGTCAGAGGCCGAGCAGTTGCCATACCAGGCATTGATGCAACCCTTCAGGATGCCCTTCAGGATCTGATGACCCATGCCATAACTTTTGAGTCTCCTGAGGGGGAATAAATAGGTTTTGTCGTGCCCTCTTTACGACTGTCTTGGTGTGCTTGGACCATGTTAGTTTGTTGGTGAAGTGGACACCAAGGAACTTGAAGCTCTCAACCTGCTCCACTACAGCCCCGTGGATGAGAATGGGGGCGTGCTCGATCCTCTTTTTCCTGTTGTCCCCAATCATCTCCTTTGTCTTGATCATGTTGAGGGAGAGGTTGTTGTCCTTGCACCACACGGTCATGTCTCTGACCTCTTCCCTATAAACTGTCTCATCGTTGTCGGTGATCAGGCCTACCACTGTTGTGTCATCAGCAAACTTAATGATGGTGTTGGAGTCATGCCTGGTCGTGCAGTCATGAGTGAACAGGGAGTACAGGAGGGGACTGAGCACGCACCCCTGAGGGGCCCCCGTATTGATCAGCTCATGCCAGTTGGTCAGCTCATGCTCGGAGTACACATCCTGGTAATCCGTCTGGCCCTGCGGCCTTGTGAATGTTGACCTGTTTAAAGGTCTTACTCACATCGGCTGCGGAGAGCGTGATCACACAGTGATCCGGAATATCTGATGCTCTCATGCATGCTTCAATGTTACTTGCCTTGAAGCGAGCATAGGAGTTATTTAGCTTGTAGGCTCATGTCACTAGGCAGCTCTTGGCTGTGCTTCTCTTTGTAGTCTGTAATAGTTTACAAGCCCTGCCACATCCGATGCGCATCGGAGCCAGTGTAGTACGATTTGATCTTAGTCCTGTATTGATGCTTTGCCTGTTTGATGCTTCGGAGGGCATAGCAGGATTTCTTATAAGCTCCTTGAAAGCGGCAAAACCCTGAGACTTCCTTAGATATTGATTACCAGCTGTTGTTTACAAATATGCATAGGCACCCGTCCCGTGTCTTTCCAGAGGCTTCTGTTCTGTCCTACTGATAGAGTGTATAACCCTCCAGCTGTATGTTCTTAATGTTGTCGTTCAGCCAGACTTGGTGAAACATACAATATTACAGTTTTTAATGTCCCGTTGGTGGAATGTATGTGCTTTCAGGTTGTCCCATTTATTTTCCAGTGATTGAATGTTAGCTAGCAGAACGGAAGGCAAGGGCAGATTAGCCACTCGTCGCCTGATCCTCACAAGGCATCCTGATCTTTTTCCGCTAAACCTACGTGTCCTTTTCCAGCGAATCATGGGGATCTGGGCCTGGTCGGGTGTCCGCAGTATATCCCTCCCGTCCGACTCATCCAATTTCAGGTGAGTAATCCCCGTTCTAATGTCCAGGAGCTCTTTTCGGTCATAAGAGACGGTAGCAGCAACATTATGTACAGTCGTGGCCAAAAGTTGAGAATGACACAAATATTAATGTTCACAAAGGATGCTGCCTCAGTTTGTATGATGGCAATTTGCATATACTCCAGAATGTTATGAAGAGTGATCAGATGAATTGCAATTAATTGCAAAGTCCCTCTTTGCCATGCAAATGGACTGAATCCCCCAAAAACATTTCCACTGCATTTCAGCCCTGCCACAAAAGGACCAGCTGACATTATGTCAGTGATTCTCTCATTAATTAACACAGGTGTGAGTGTTGACGAGGACAAGGATGGAGATCACTCTGTCATGCTGATTGAGTTCGAATAACAGACTGGAAGCTTCAAAAGGAGGGTGGTGCTTGGAATCATTGTTCTTCCTCTGTCAACCATGGTTACCTGCAAGGAAACACGTGCCGTCATCATTGCTTTGCACAAAAAGGGCTTCACAGGCAAGGATATTGCTGCCATTAAGATTGCACCTAAGTCAACCATTTATCGGATCCCCAAGAACTTCAAGGGGAGCGGTTCAATTGTTGTGAAGAAAGCTTCAGGGCGCCCAAGAAAGTCCAGTAAGTGCCAGGACCGTCTCCTAAAGTTGATTCAGCTGCGGGATCGGGGCACCACCAGTACAGAGCTTGCTCAGGAATGGCAGCAGGCAGGTGTGAGTGCATCTGCACGCACAGTGAGGTGAAGACTTTTGGAGGATGGCATGGTGTCAAGAAGGGCAGCAAAGAAGCCACTTCCCTCCAGGAAAAACATCAGCGACAGACTGATATTCTGCAAAAGGTTCAGGGATTGGACTGCTGAGGGCTGGGGTAAAGTCATTTTCTCTGATGAATCCCCATTCCGATTGTTTGGGGCATCCGGAAAAAAGCTTGTCCGGAAAAGACAAGGTCAGCGCTACCATCAGTCCTGTGTCATGCCAAAGGTAAAGCATTCTGAGCCCATTCATGTGTGGGGTTGCTTCTCAGCCAAGGGAGTGGGCTCACTCACAATTTTGCCTAAGAACACAGCCATAATAAAGAATGGTACCAACACATCCTCCGACTTCTCCCAACCACCCAGGAACAGTTTGGTGACGAACAATGCCTTTTCCAGCATGATGGAGCACCTTGCCATAAGGCAAAAGTGATAACTAAGTGGCTCGGGGAACAAAACTTTGATGTTTTGGGTCCATGGCCAGGAAACCCCCCAGACCTTAATCCCATTGAGAACTTGTGGTCAATCCTCAAGAGGCGGTTGGACAAACAAAAACCCACAAATTCTGACAAACTCCAAGCATTGTTTATGCAAGAATGGGCTGCCATCAGTCAGGATGTGGCCCAGAAGTGAATTGACAGCATGCCAGGGTGGATTGCAGAGGTCTTGAAAAAGAAGGGTCAACACTGCAAATATTGACTCTTTGCATCAACTTCAAGTAATTGTCAATAAAAGCCTTTGACACTTATGAAATGCTTGTAATTTTACTTCAGTATTCCATAGAAACATCTGACAAATATATCTGAAGACACTGAAGCAGCAAACTTTGTGAAAATGTATATTTGTGTCATTCTCAAAACTTTTGGCCACAACTGTACAAAGGAAGTTACGAACGACGTGAAAAATAAAAATAAATAGCATGGTTGTTTAAGAGCCGATAAGACGGCAGCCCTACACTCCGGCACCATCTTTCATAGTATCTGTTACTATAACAGCAGGAGTCAGGATGACCGTTGCTAATCACTATCTCTTAATCACTGAAGGAAAGGATGAGAAAAGTTTTCATCTTAAGAGAGTAGAGTATTTTGCACAGAAAACATACCTGATATTATGGATGCAATATGGATGTATAGTTAATCAAATACAGCAGAACGTCTGTACTGTAGAGTTTCTACATTAATATATACATATACAACAAAGACCATTAGTCAGATACATATAGTTTCTATGAGTTGTATCTGCGTCAAACATTAATAGTGGAATGTTTAGCACCCAGAGGCTAACACATACATAAAGGATGGATAGGGATTTTGTGTTTGTGTTATTAATCATAGCCTTAAAAAATGACAGAATGCACATGGAACAAGTCCACTGGGATTTCCCTCAGTGATTACAGTTTGATGGAAAAATCTATACATACGCAGAACAATTACACAATGTACAACATACAGCACCAGAGCTATGTACCAACACACAAGGCAATCTTAGATGAGGGATGAGTTTTATTCACCTGAGAGAGATTTGACTCTTATGTATCCACCATATAGGATCACATCATCCATTACTATGGTAACACTAGCACTGTAGGGTTTCTGGTGTCCTTTGACAGCTCTTTGGTCTTGGCCATAGTGGAGTTTGGAGTGTGACTGTTTGAGGTTGTGGACAGGTGTCTTTTATACTGATAACAAGTTCAAACAGGTGCCATTAATACAGGTAACGAGTGGAGGACAGAGGAGCCTCTTAAAGAAGAAGTTACAGGTCTGTGAGAGCAAGAAATCTTGCTTGTTTATAGGTGACCAAATACTTATTTTCCACCAAATAAATTCATTAAAAATCCTACAATGTGATTTTCTGGATTTTTTTTCTCATTTTGTCTGTCAAAGTTGAAGTGTACCTATGATGAAAATTACAGGCCTCTCATCTTTTTAAGTGGGAGAACTTGCACAATTGGTGGCTGACTAAATACTTTTTTGCCCCACTGTATACCACAAACCTACAAAGTGCCTTATTGATATTATAAACTGGTTACCAACGTAGCAGTAAAAAAAAAATGTTTTGTCATACCCATGGTACATTGTCTGATATACCACGGCTGTCAGCCAATCACCATTCAGGCTCGAACCACCCAGTTTCTAACAGTCTATAACACACAACCCCCCCATTAGGTCTGATACCAACAGGCTCAGAGACAGACAGTTTCTATCTACAAGCCATCAGACTGCTGAACACTTGAACTTGACTGACCACCTTCTCTGGTTCTCCGCACCTTAGCACACATGCACACTCTCTCATGAACACAGACACATACAGTTGAAGTCGGAAGTTTACAAACACTTAGGTTGGAGTCGATAAAACTTGTTTTTCAACCACTCCGCAAATTTCTTGTTAACAAACTATAGTTTTGGCAAGTCGGTTAGGACATCTACTTTGTGCATGACAAGTCATTTTCCCAACAATTGTTTACAGACTGATTATTTCACTTATAATTCACTGTATCACAATTCCAGTAAGTTAGAAGCTTACATACACTAAGTTCACTGTGACTTTAAACAGCTTGTAAAATTCCAGAAAATTATGTCATAGGCTAATTGACATATTTTGAGTCCGTGCCGCTTTGCTTGACATCATGCAAAAATAAAAAGAAATCAGCCAAGACCTCAGAAAACAAATTGTAGACCTCCAAAAGTCTGGTTCATCCTTGGGAGCAATTTCCAAACGCCTGAAGGTAACACGTTCATCTGTACAAACAATAGTACGCAAGTATAAACACCATGGGACCACGCAGCCATCATACTGCTCAGGAAGGAGACACGTTCTGTTTCCTAGAGATGAACGTACTTTGGTGCGAAAAGTGCAAATCAATCCCAGAACAACAGCAAAGGACCTTGTGAAGATGCTGGAGGAAACAGGTACAAAAGTATCTATATCCACAGTAAAACGAGTCCTACATAAACATAATCTGAAAGGCCGCTCAGCAAGGGAGAAGCCACTGCTCCAAAACCGCCATAAAAAAAGCCAGACTACTGTTTGCAACTGCACATGGGGACAAAGACCGTACTTTTTGGAGAAATGTCCTCTGGTCTGATGAAACAAAAATGGAACTGTTTGGCCATAATGACCATCATTATGTTTGGAGGAAAAAGGGGAGGCTTGCAAGCTGAAGAACACCATCCCAACCGTGAAGCATGGGGGTGGCAGCATCATGTTGTGGGGGTGCTTTGCTGCAGGAGGGACTGGTGCACTTCACAAAATAGATGGCATCATGAGAAAGGAAAATTATGTGAATATATTGAAGCAACATCTCAAGACATCAGTCAGGAAGTTAAAGCTTGGTCGCAAATGGGTCTTCCAAATGGACAATGACCCCAAGCGTACTTCCAAACTTGTGGCAAAATGGCTTAAGGACAACAAAGTCAAGGTATTGGAATGGCCATCACAAAGCCCTGACCTCAATCCTATAGAACATTTTTGGGCAGAACGGAAAAAGCGTGTGCGAGCCAGGAGGCCTACAAACCTGACTCAGTTACACCAGCTCTGTCAGGAGGAATGGGACAAAATTCACTGAACTTATTGTGGGAAGCTTGTGGAAGGCTACCTGAAGCGTTTAACCAAAGTTAAACAATTTAAAGGCAATGCTACCAAATACTAATTGAGTGTATGTAAACTTCTGACCCAATGGGAATGTGATGAAAGAAATAAAAGCTGAAATAAATAATTATCTCTCCCATTATTCTGACATTTCACGTTCTTAAAATAAAGTGGTGATCCTAACTGACCTAAGACAGGGAATTTGGGATTAAATGTCAGGAATTGTGAAAAACTGAGTTTAAATATATTTGGCTAAGGTGTATGTAAACCTCTGACATCAACTGTATATACATTGACACACATCACAATTGCTGCTACCAACCTCTTATTATACTGCTCAATTTATACACCTTCTCCCCTTCCCCTATAACATGTAAATATTGGACTATAAATTGTGCCTTTCTGTATTTAAAAAAAATGTTTTTGCTTTGGCATTATGGGGTATTGTGTGAAAAAATAATTGCATTTTTTTTAGAGTAAGGCTTATATTTAACAAAATGTGGAAAGTCAATTGGTCTGAATACTTTCTGAATGCACTGTATTTGTGTACGATCACGTGTCTATTATGCATGGGAATACTTGAACAAATTTCCTGAATTAAAGTCACTTGGAGTTGACAGAGAACAGATATCAGAGCATCTGATGCAGGATCAAATACAAATCACCTCCTCTGATCAGATGCTCTGTAGGAGAGGAGGAGAGGAAAAGGTTTGTTTAGTGCAGGGGTGGGCAACTACAGTCCTTGAGGGCCTGATTGGTGTCACACTTTTTCTCCATCCCTAGCAAACACAGCTGATTAATCAAACTGCATTCTAAACTGAAGATCCTGGTTAGTTGATTATTAGAGTCAGGTGTGTTCGCTGGGGCTGGGGAAAAACTCTTACACCAATCAGGCGCTCGAGGACTAGAATTGCCTACCCTGACCTAGAGTCTGTATGTGCTTAGCATAACTCTGCCCTCAACAGATACACATCAATCATGGATTAAGAGCTACCCATCTAATAGAACACAGAGGGGTTTCTTTAATGGAAGCCACACTAACGTAATTCAGGTAGTGTGGTATACCTCAAGGCTGTTGTCTTGGCCCTCTACTGTTCTCAATGTTTTACTAATGACCTACCCCTAGCCTTGAATAAAACCTGTGTGTCTATGTATTCTCAACATTACACACATTAGCTACCACAGCATGTGAAATAACTGCAACCCTTAACAAAGAACTGTAGTCAGGTTTAGAATGGGTGGCTAGTAATAAACTAGTCCTAAATATATACAAATTCAAATCATTGTATTTGGAACTAATCATTCACTAAACCCTAAACCTCATCTAAATCTAGTAATGAATAATGTGGTGATTGAGCAATTTGAGAAGACTAAACTGCTTGGTGTAACCCTAGATTGTAAGCTGACATGGTCAAAACATATTGATTCAACGGTTGCTAAAATGGGGAGAGGTCTGTCCGTGATTAAGCACTGCTCTGCTTTCTTGACACCACAATCAAACAAACAAGTCCTACGTGCCCTAGTTTTATCATACCTGGACTACTGCCCTGTTATATGGTCAAGTGCTGCAAAGAACATAGGCAAATTACAGTTGACCCATAACAGAGCAGCACGTCTGGCTCTTAAATATATATATTTTTTTTCACCTTTATTTAACCAGGTAGGCTAGTTGAGAACAAGTTCTCATTTGCAACTGCAACCTGGCCAAGATAAAGCATAGCAGTGTGAACAGACAACACAGAGTTACACATGGAGTAAACAATAAACAAGTCAATAACACAGTAGAAAAAAAGAGTATATACATTGAGTGCAAAAGGCATGAGGAGGTAGGCGAATAATTACAATTTTGCAGATTAACACTGGAGTGTTAAATGATCAGATGGTCATGTACAGGTAGAGATATTGGTGTGCAAAAGAGCAGAAAAGTAAATAAATATAAACAGTATGGGGATGAGGTAGGTAAAATTGGGTGGGCTATTTACCAATAGACTATGTACAGCTGCAGCGATCGGTTAGCTGCTCAGATAGCAGATGTTTGAAGTTGGTGAGGGAGATAAAGTCTCCAACTTCAGCGACTTTTGCAATTCGTTCCAGTCACAGGCAGCAGAGAACTGGAACGAAAGGCGGCCAAATGAGGTGTTGGCTTTAGGGATGATCAGTGAGATACACCTGCTGGAGCGCGTGCTACGGGTGGGTGTTGCCATCGTGACCAGTGAACTGAGATAAGGCGGAGCTTTACCTAGTATGGACTTGTAGATGACCTGGAGCCCGTGGGTCTGGCGACGAATATGTAGCCAGGGCCAGCCGACTAGAGCATACAGGTCGCAGTGGTGGGTGGTATAAGGTGCTTTAGTAACAGAACGGATGGCACTGTGATAAACTGCATCCAGTTTGCTGAGTAGAGTATTGGAAGCTATTTTGTAGATGACATCGCCAGAGGGATAATATCAACAGCATGCATATCAATCTCTCCTGGCTCAAAGTAGAGGAGCGATTGACTGCATCACAACTGGTCTTTGTGAGAGGTAATGATGTGTTAAAAGTACCGAAATGTCTGTTCAATAGGTTAACACACAGCTCAGACACTTGTCCATACCCCACATAACCCTCCAACTCAAGTAAATCAAGCCAGCAGTAAAATCAGATTTAAAAAAGCACATCACAGCACATCAAGGAATGTGAAGACACACGCAAACACACATCAGCTACCTTTTAATGAATTTTCTTTTTGTTACCTTTATTTAACTAGGGAAGTCAGTTAAGACCAAATTCCTATTTACAATGATGGCCTTCACCGGCCAAACCCAGACGACGCTGGGCCAATTGTGCACCGCCCATGGGACTCCCAATCACAGTCAGTTGGGATACAGCCTGGATTCGAACCAGGTGTCTGTAGTTACACCTCTAGTGCTGAAATGTAGTTTCTTAGACCGCTGCACCACTCAGGAGAACAGTGAGGCTGAGTCCCAGAGGGATAATTGCAGAGTCAGAGATGACACGACTAATGAAGCGATTCCCTAATTAACCATTGGTGCCACTCCAGCCTCTAACAAGTAACAACACATACTCAGGGTGTTGCGTTTAAGGTGTGTGCGTTTGTGTTGGGCGTGCATGCTTGTGCTCGTGCACATACCCTTTTCACACTATTGGGTGTGAATAGTAATCATAGTCTAGGCCTACATCAAAGGAGTGTGCTACAATGCCTATGCTTGGTGAGCCAGCCACACATATAGTGTACAGTACATAACAATAACTCATTTGTAAGGTTGTAATGTCGTCATTTTCACCTTAAGCATGCTCTTTGTAAGAAGAGATATTCAGAGCAGTGCTACAATAGCAATGCAGAAAACGTTTTTGTCTTCCACTTGCATGTAATATGCGTCACTTTTACTTTCCCTGACTTTGTGACCTTTTTAGTGAAAGTCCGACCTGTGTTGGATTCACAGTCGTTTGATTTGTTCAAAGTGTGCCACTATGATGGGACATTAAATAATTGAGTCGGCCTTCTCTCTCCAGTCAGCCTTCTCTCTCCAGTCTCGCTCTCTGGCTCTCTCTCTCTCTCGGTGTACCGAAAATGTATGTTGAAACTATTCTTCATGTAAATTACCACGCTCTGCCTTTCCACTTCAACGAGGTGGAAATTGTTCTCCTATTACTTCTCATGAATATCACACACGCACGAACACACACACACACACAACTCATCTCACATCATCTCACATCAATGCATCTTGTTACTGATGCTTTTCCCAAATACTAGAACTCTGATTGCTTACCTCAGTGCCCACACCTCAGGCAGACTAATGTGTGTGTGTGTGTGTGTGTGTATCCCTGTCTCTTTAGTAAACCTGACAGTGTGTCTGTAAAATGGGTGAGTGACAGAATACTACATATACTCAGAGAGAACATCAGACTGAATAGCCCCTTTTAATTCATATTTTAATATTTCATATCATTATCGTAAAGCTTCAAACAAACGCAGTCTCAAATAGCCAACTGTCCCTTTTAATAGCCACATTTCAGCAAATAATCGCCTATTTCAAATAAATGGTTACCATGAAATACCATGACCTGTTTATGAAGTTTGATTTGTTACATTAAATAATTCAGTCATGACTCTAAAAAAAGTATATATATACACTACCGTTCAAAAGTTTGGGGTCACTTAGAAATGCCTTGTTTTTTAAAGAAAATCACTTTTTTTTGTCTATTAAAATAACTTCAAATTGATCAGAAATACAGTGTTGACATTGTTAATGTTGTAAATGACTATTGTAGCTGGAAACGGCAGATTTTTTTAATGCAATATCTACATAGGTGTACAGAGGTTCATTATCAACAACCATCACACCTGTGTTCCAATGGAACGTTGTGTTAGCTAATTGTGACGTAGAAGTCTGTCACTGGCCAGGGGCAGCATTTGGTTCTTTAACGCACACACACATTCATCACTTCTCCCTGCTCCATTATCAGATAAGGTAACACAGGTAATGGGTCGACACACAAGTTAACTTCTCTGTCTTAGTACATACATTTCACACTTATGTCAATGTTCATATTTAATACAAGCAATATGTATTTTACTTATCAATGTTATGGATGAGCGCGTTTGTTTATTCTGTTCCTCTCTCTCTCCATCTCTGTAGCTCCCGGGTATGCTGGGTAAGGACCCGAGCAGAGGGAATTGGGCTGACTTTGTAGTGCCTGTCCCAAATGGCTCATTAATGTAAATGTGCATATTGAAAGAGACTGTCAGTAGTGATGTAATTTTGTAAATGTTATGTGGTGATATTGTTTCATAAACGTGTTGCAATGTATATCCTTTAGTATGTTTAGTTAATGGAAAATGTAGGTTTGACTAGGTAATTGCTTAATTAATTAATGTTAATTGTTCTGAGGGGAGGGGAGGGGCTAGCCCTACAAAAGGAGGCACTTTGGATTGAGCTGTGAATGGGGCAGCATTTAATTTTTTTAAATTTATTTATACGTGACACTAATCCAAGTTTATCATTTTAAAAGGCTAATTGATCATTAGAAAACCATTTTGCAATTATGTTAGCACAGCTGAAAACTGTCATTCTGATTAAAGAAGCAATACAACTGGCCTTTTTTTAGACTAGTTGTGTATCTGGAGCATCAGCACTTCTGGGTTTGATTACAGGCTCAAAATGTCCAGAAACAAATAACTTTCTTCTGAAACTCGTCAGTCTATTCTTGTTCTGAGAAATGAAGGCTATTCCATGCGAGACATTGCCAAGAAACTGAAGATCTCATACAACGCTGTGTACTACTCCTTCACAGAACAGAACTGTCTCTAACCAGAATATAAAGAGGAGTGGGAGGCCCCGGTACACAACCGAGCAAGAGGACAAGTACATTAGAGTGTCTAGTTTGAGAAACAGACGCCTCACAAGTCCTCAACTGGCAGCTTCATTAAATTGTACCCGTAAAACACCAGTCTCAATGTCAACAGTGAAGAGGCGATTCCGGGATGCTGGCCTTCTAGGCAGAGTTCCTCTGTCCAGTGTCTGTGTTTTTTCCCCCCAACTTAATATTTTATTTTTATTGGCCAGTCTGAGACATGGCTTTTTCTTTCCAACTCTGTTGAGTGTCTGTTACTTGAAATGTGTGAAGCATTTATTTGGGCTGCAATCTGAGGCTGGTAACTCTAATGAACTCATCCTCTGCAGCAGAGGTAACTGACCTCCTTTCCTGTGGCGGTCTTCATGAGAGCCAGTTTCATCATAGCACTTGATGGTTTTTGCAACTGCACTTGAAGAAACTTTAAGTTCTTGAAATGTTCCGCATTGACTGACCATTTCTTAAAGTAATGATTGACTGATGTTTCTCTTTGCTTATTTGAGCTGTTCTTGCCATAATATGGACTTGGTCTTTTACCAAATAGGGCTATATTTTCTATACCACCCCTACCTTGTCACAACAGAACTGATTGTCTGAAACGCATTAATTAAGAAGGAAATAAATTCCACAAATGAACTTTTAACAAGGCACACCTGTTAATTGAAATGCATTCCAGGTGACTACCTCATGAGGCTGGTTGAGTGAATGCCAAGAGCGTGCAAAGCTTTCATCAAGGTGAAGACTTTGAAGAATCTCAAATATAAAATATATTTAGATTTTTTTTTTAAGTAAAAAATTGGTTACTACATGATTCCATGTGTTATTTCATGGTTTTGATGTCTTAAATATTATTCAATGACAGCCTGCTTGGAGTTTGCCAAAAGGCACCTAAAGGAAAGTACAGAGCGATCCTTGATGAAAACCTGCTCCAGAGTGCTCAGGACATCAGACTGGGGCGAAGGTTCACCTTCCAACAGGACAATGACCCTAGCACACAGCTAAGACAATGCAGGAGTGGCTATTGGACACGTCTCTGAAAGTCCTTGAGTGGCCCAGCCTTAGCCCGGACTTGAACATCTCTGGAGAGACCTGAAAATAGCTGTGCAGCGACACTCCCCATCAAACTTGACAGGGTTTGAGAGGATTGCAGAGACGAATGGGAGAAACTCCCCAAATTCATGTGTGCCAAGCTTGCAGACCTGCTGTTTTCAACTCTCTAGAGACAGCAGGAGCGGTAGAGATACTCTGAATGATCGGTTATGAAAAGCCTACTGACATTTACTCCTGACGTACTGACGTGTTGCACACTCGACAACCACTGTGATAATTATCATCTATGAACATTTGAACATATTGGTCACGTTCTGTTATAATCTCCACCTGGCACAGCCAGAATAGGACTGGCCACCCCTCATAGCCTGGTTCCTCTCTAGGTTTCTTCCTAGGTTCTGGCCTTTCTATGGAGTTTTTCCTAGCCACCTTGCTTCTACACCTGCATTGCTTTCTGTTTGGGGTTTTAGGCTGGGTTTCTGTACAGCACTTTGAGATATCAGCTGACGTAAGAAGGGCTTTATAAATACATTGGATTTGATTTGTAGTGTCATACTCAATAATGCTGTAATTGCTGCCAAAGTTGCTTCAACAAAGTGCTGAGTAAATGGTCTGAATACTTATGTAAACGTGATATTTCAGTTTTCAGCTATTTGTAAAAAAAAAAATTAAAAAAGCTAAAATGTTGAAATACCTCTCTTCGCCTTTCATTACGAGGTATTGTGTGTAGATTGATGGGGGAAAAAAACTATTTCATACAATTTTAAAATACGGCTGTAACGTAACAAAATGAGGAAAAAGTCAAGGGGTCTGAATACATTCCGAATGCACTGTATATACGTTTTATTTTATTTTATTCTTCTTATACCCAAAGCCATATCTGAAGTTTCTCTTGGGAAAAATGAAGTTATTCAGCTGAATTCCATTAGTTCAGAATCAGAACAGAGGACAGTAGTGGAACATGAAGGATGAAACTCTTTGGGGGCTGTAAATCTGGCCCAAAACCACAGTTATTCAGAGCTTATTACGATAAAAAAAGACAAATAGTAATGGCCAATTCTAAGCAATCAAACTCTGTGGTGAACTGTATTATCTGTGGCAAAGCTAAGAAGACTTTATCATGGTGGATAAAAGAAAATGACATTGTGCTCTACCCAAATGTGTTTGACTAATTTCATCCAGTTAAATTTGATGTCAGGAAAGGTTCACCTTCCCTCATCCAGACAATCAAATAGGATTACTGGATTACTGCTTAAGTGCTTGGAGTTCAAAAAAGTTCACCCAAAATAAGCTAGCAGTGTTATTAAAAATCTTATTGAAACATTATGTGAAAGTTTTTTTTTTAAATCTCCAAATAACCTATCATTTCTATTCTCAGAGCGTTTATAAAACCGGGTCGGCAAGGGTCATTTCGTCACCGGTAAGTCAAGTCTGACCGATTTCGAGTTTAGTTTAGCAGTTATGCTTACCAGGTGTTAACAACAACACTAAGTTATCCAAAATTAGATAGCTAGATAGCTTGTAGTCTAGCAATTAGCATGTGTCGCGTGAGTTTAAAGTTTTAGAGAAGCTATTTTTCACCATAAAAATGTACCTTTATAAAAAAGATTTGCATGCCTCTACCATTGCATTTGCAGACAAATGTAAGCCTACTAGCTATTACAAATGTTATGAGTAGATTGGATAATGATAATTTGGGCTATTAATAAGTGCATAGTGGTATATGTTTATAGCTATATTTCAGAGACGTTTCCTTTCATTTTCATGCAAATCTACTACACACTTTGACTGGAGAAATTAGCAGAATCTTTGTTAATATGATGGTAGCCTAGGCCTACTCTACTGACACTGACAACCTATCAATAAAAACGATCTTGTCTTGAATGTAACCATGAAATCTAGGCATATGAAAAGGGGGCCCTGGCTATTCAGCATTTGTCATATTGTCAGAAGTAATGTTTTTGCATTTAACCCTTAACCTTTTTCCTAACCTTAACCTAATTCTCCTAACGTGCTGCCCAAATTCTCCTAATCTGCTTCGAAATGTCAAATCCTACGTTAATTTTACAAAAGCCCTTCTAGCCATGACCATGAAAAGGGGAGACGTAAATTGTACAATATGACGTCCATATATCCCGGAGGACATTATTTTCCCCAAAAAACCCAGTGGTTATCATATATTCATATTTTCAAATCAAATCAAAGTTTATTTGTCACGTGCATCAACTATAACAGTGACATGCTTCCTTACAGGCCCTAACCAATAGTGCAAAAAAGGTATTAGGTGAACAACAAGTAAGTAAAGAAATAAATAAAAACAACAGTAAAAAGACAGTGAAAACAGTAGCGAGGCTATATACAGTAGCGAGGCTATAAAAGTAGTGAGGCTACATACAGACACCGGTTAGTCAGGCTGATTGAGGTAGTATCTACATGTAGATATGGTTAAAGTGACTATGCATATATGATGAACAGAGAGTAGCAGTAGCGTAAAGGGCGGTTGGCGGGTGGTGGGTGGCGGGACACAATACAGATAGCCCGGTTAGCCAATGTGCGGAAGCACTGGTTGGTCGGGCCAATTGAGGTACTATGTACATATGTACATGAATGTATAGTTAAAGTGACTATGCATATACTGTATGATAAACAGAGAGTAGCAGCAGCGTAAAAGAGGGGTTGGGGATATACACACAATGAAAATAGCACAGGTAGCCATTTGATTACCTGTTCAGGAGTCTTATGGCTTGGGGGTAAAAACTGTTGAGAAGCCTTTTTGTCCTAGACTTGGCACTCTGGTACCGCTTGCCATGCGGTAGTAAAGAGAACAGTCTATGACTGGGGTGGCTGGGGTCTTTGACAATTTTTAGGGCCTTTCTTTGAAGCCGCCTGGTGTAGAGGTCCTGGATGGCAGGCAGCTTAGCCCCAGTGATGTACTGGGCCGTACGCACTACCCTCTGTAGTGCCTTGCAGTCGGAGGCCAAGCAATTGCTGTACCAGGCAGTGATGCAACCTGCTCTCGATGTTGCAGCTGTAAAACCTTTTGAGGATCTCAGGACCCATGCCAAATCTTTTTAGTTTCCTGAGGGGGAATAGACTTTGTCTTGCCCTCTTCACGACTGTCTTGGTGTGTTTGGACCATTCTAGTTTGTTGGTGATGTGAACACAAAGGAACTTGAAGCTCTCAACCTGCTCCACTACAGCCCCGTCGATGAGAATGGGGGCGTGCTCGGTCCTCCTTTTCCTGTAGGCCACAATCATCTCCTTAGTCTTGGTTACATTGAGGGATAGGTTGATATTCTGGCACCACCCAGCCAGGTCTCTGACCTCCTCCCTATAGGCTGTCTTGTCGTTGTCGGTGATGACACTGTTGTGTCGTCTGCAAACTTAATGATGGTGTTGGAGTCGTGCCTGGCCATGCAGTTGTGAGTGAACAGGGAGTACAGGATGGGACTGAGCACACACCCCTGAGGGGCTCCAGTGTTGAGAATCAGCGTGAAAGATGTGTTGCTGCCTACCCTCACCACCTGGGGGCGGCCCGTCAGGAAGTCCAGGATCCAGTTGCAGAAGGAGGTGTTTAGTCCCAGGATCCTTAGCTTAGTGATGAGCTTTGTGGGTACTATGGTGTTGAACTCTGAGCTGTAGTCAATGAACAGCATTCTCACATAAGTGTTCCTTTTGTCCAGGTGGACATATATGATATTCATATGATAACCCAATGATAATTTGTTGAGAACTTTTTTCATAAGAGGAGGGACAATGTATGGATATTACAGCATAGGACAAAGGCCTCAATAGGACAACCTGCTGTGCTGACTATTGGTTGTTCAAGCCCAACAATATATTTATTCTTTATATGACAATAAAACACCTGAATGAATCAAACACAACCAAACAGTTAAGAGCCCTGATGGTATAGCTGACCTGAAGAAGTGATATTCTAACATCAGTTGTGCTTTTCATTTATTTATGTACAACTGTAGGTTCACCAGCAGACCTCTATCAAGACATCCATGTCAACTGGATTCGCACTGTGAAGATGAGCAATGCTGCTGCAGCATCTTCTTGAACTGCACTGTTGGTTAAGGGCTTGTAAGTAAGCATTTCACAGTAAGGAAAATTACAAAGTGGTTGTATTTGTTACATGTGACAAATAAAGTTTGATTTGATCCGTTTCTACTTCTACCACTTTGTCATTTTCCAGATATGAAAGGAGACATCCCTCAATTATACAAGATGGTTGTTATCTGCTGTGCATTTTGAGTAGAGCACCTTCACCTTGTCATCATGACAAAAGTGCTCCCTTATTATACTTATACTGCTATACCAAGATGGCATAGCAGTCAGACGTCTTTTGTCCTCGTCTTGTCATGTCCCGTGTATATATATATTTACAACTTTCTTTGCATACCTTTTTATATATATTTTTTTCTTTTCCATAAACTCATCTTCAAAACATTCTCCTGCAACCTGCCTCACCAATTTATATTTAAAAAAAGAAAGTATTATTTACCTCAAATCTGTAATCCTCCATAGAAGCTAACCAGAAGCTAATCAGAAGCTAGCCAGAAGCTAGCCAGAAGCTAGTTAGCTTCTTTACTGGCTAATCGTTAGTATTGAGCTAACCACGGTTTGTGGTCATCAGCTATCCTTTAGCTCGAAAATATCGCCAGTTTTGTACGGCGCGGCTCGGACCGGAACATACCGGACCTATTTTTCTCTCCATGTCCCCGGATTTCAACCGCAAGCTCTGGACATTTATACCTGGATCTCGCAGCTAGCTAACTGCTATCCGTGTGACTATCAGCTTACGTCGGTCCCGGAGCAAACATCAATTATTCCGGAGCTAGCCAGCTGAAGAGTTCCATCAGTCACTCCTGGGCTACAATCACCTATCCGGACCCGTTTTACTGCCAACGCGGAGCCCCACCGGGCCTTCACAACTGGACTACCGACGTTATCTGCCCGAGGGAGTTATCCAGCTGGCTCCTCCATCGCGATGTTACCTGAACGCCCATCTGCGGTCCGCTAATCGCTAGCTGTCTTATCGGCTGCTATCTGAATAGATCTATCGGACATTTTTTTTTCTTTCTTGGGCCTCTATAACTATATCTATTTTTTTGCGAATTGGATTGATCCCCTCTACCACACGGAACCCCACTAATCCTACAGACGGAAACGCATGAGGTGGCTAAAAACAGACCTCCATCCTGTGCTAGCATGCTACCGATGGCCCGGCTAGCTGTCTGAATCGCCGTGACCCCAACCAACCTCACTACTCACTGGACCCTTTTGATCACTCGACTAAGCATGCTTCTCCTTAATGTCAATATGCCTTGTCCATTGCTGATCTGGTTAGTGTTTATTGGCTTATTTCACTGTAGAGCCTCTAGTCTTGCTCACTATACCTTATCCAACCTATTGGTTCCACCACCCACACATGCGATGACATCTCCTGGTTTCAATGTAAATGTAAATGATATTGTATACATTATGTACTTTAATAATAGTCTATATTGTTGTATGGATGAAATTAAAAGTATTTTGTAATCTCTGCTTTGCCAAGCCCCATTGAATAAAACTTATTTCTTATAGCCCAATTATTTTCTTTCTTTACAATTTAAACACATTTACCATAGACAATGTAATTGTTCTAGTAGTCTTGGGCAAAACATCTTCATTATCACAGTGGCGTATCCAAGTGCCACTCAGACCTTGGAGAAAAGTATCTGACAGTGAACGTGGTAGTGGTAGTTGTGTGTATGTTTTAAGATCCCATCTCCTGCTTCCAGACATTTTCAGCACCTAGATTACAAGGGTTGTATTTGCACCAAAAATGTCATGTAAAGGCATGTACAAAATCCAATATAATTATTAGCCTCATATACATTGTCCACCGCTATGGTTTTTAAATTGAGAACAAATAGCTGAACAATATGTAAACAGTGTGTGAGTTAAGCTACTATCTGCTTCAGATGCACAATGTCAAGGGGTGCATTGCAAATGCCCATAAACCTGTATGGTCGCTGTATGGTCAATCTGACGTCTGCTTTGGTCGTGCAGCATTTACGGTGATATGGCCTCTGCAGAAGTCAGGGCATTCATATTCATAGCACTTCGCAGAGCAGTGCAGAGCTGTTGTGAAGGAAGTTGTCAAGGAAGTGAGTTTGTTTTATACAGGACCTCCTGCCCCCACCTACTGTCAACCAATCATGTCAATGCGGAGCTACAGTATAGGGAGACCTCAGCATTGTTACAAAATTTGAGAGGCATACGGAGTTGCGGTACGGAGCTCCAATAATTATTTGGCTTCTACGTGAATCCGGAGGCTCCGCAATCGCGTCACACCATCGATACGGTGCCTCCGACCACAATTCTGGATCAAGCATATATTGGCTCTAACGCCATCATACTGTAGGCCAGTGGTTCCCAACTCCAATCCTCGAGTGCCTCCCAACAGTACAGTTTTATTGTAGCCGCAGACAAACACACCCGATTCAACTTGTCAACTAATCATCAGTCCCTCAATGAGTTGAATCAAGTATGTTTGTCCGGGGCTACAACAAAAGTGTGCTGTTGGGGGAACTGGAGGACTGGAGTTGGGAACCACTGCTGTAGGCCTATGGCTGCATTAGCATTGCATGCCATTATCTGCTGCAAAACTGGTTCACAAGGCTGATATCCTGAAAACAAAATGGTGACAATCAAATAAAACTAATTGGAGAGCTTATGACTGAACATAAAGCTAAGGTTCATTTGAGAATACAACTCAGAAACACAGACAAATTAGAGACACGTTCCCTTCTTTATTGCTGGATTGTGATCTGTGATGAATCAACACTAGTCAATCTTGAATAATAGTTAAGTGTTTAAACTGGTTTTAATTGTTAACTTCAAAGGACCAACATACAGAGGTGGCCAACCATGCTCCACTGATCCCTAATCTACTGGGTGAGCAGACTTCTGTTCCTGCCCAGCAATAGCACATTGATTATTAACTAATTAGATGTGATACATTGAGTCAGGTGTGTTAGTGCTGGGATGGAAAGATGCCTGCACACCCAGCAGGGTTGGCCTGCTCTAGTTGTAATAGGTTTATACATTGTGTGACTTTTAAAATGTATTTTTCTGTCACAGAATTTGCTAACATATAATCAATCCATCGTATACAAGGATGTACCCTTATTCTCTTGGGACATTCATTGGGACCTCTTCATCTGCAGATAGGGTTTGACGGCTCTCTATAGCTGAGGACAGAACATCACAAAGAAACATGCCAAATTATACTCAAGTTAGACAGCCCTGAATATTATGTTGCTACTATATACCTCTCTGTCCTCCAGTTTTTCTCACTAGGGACTGGAACTGGAGAATAGTTTCATAATGTCCTCCCACAAAGTTACCTGCCCTATCCAGAGTAGCCTGCTCTCCCTTCTCTGACAGCTGGAAGTGCTAGCTAATCCTTTCACCCTCTTCCATGGCTGTTAGCTACCTACCTAGCTACTAATGCATTTGGAGTTAAACGATAAATACAAAAAGATAGCCAACTAGCTAATATGAAGTTAGCAAGTTGGTGATATTTAATTCACATAGCTATCTAGCTATACAGCATGTAAACTTAGCTAACTAGCAAACATTACGTTAACAGCTCATTTGAGTTAGCCTGCACACTAAGTGTCTGTAGCAAGTAGCTAATTAAACAGACTTTGTGTAGTTGCTAGGTGATTTGTAACACAACTGCCAGCCCACTATTCGTATCAGATATAAAGAAAAGGTGGCAAAAAGTTGGCCAATGGTAAATTTCACGGAAAAACATCTTGTATTGTCACGTCCTGACCATAGAGAGCATTTATTTTCTATGGTAGAGTAGGTCAGGGTGTGACTAGGGGTTGTTCTACCTTATATCTCTCTCTTCATCACTCAATACCTAGGTTTACCTCCACTGTATTCACATACTACCATACCTTTGTCTGTACATTATACCTTGATGCTATTTTACCGCCCCCAGAAACCTCCTTTTACTCTATGTTCCAGATGTTCTAGACGACCAATTCTCATAGCTTTTAGCCGTACCCTTATTCTACTCCTCCTATGTTCCTCTGGCGATGTAGAGGTGAATCCAGGCCCTGCAGTGCCTAGCTCCACTCCTATTCCCCAGGCGCTCTCTTTTGACGACTTCTGTAACCGTAATAGCCTTGGTTTCATGCATGTTAACATTAGAAGCCTCCTCCCTAAGTTTGTTCTATTCACTGCTTTAGCACACTCTGCCAACCCGGATGTTCTAGCTGTGTCTGAATCCTGGCTTAGGAAGACCACCAAAAATTCAGAAATTTTAATTCCAAACTACAACATTTTCGGACAAGATAGAACTGCCAAAGGGGGCGGTGTTGCAATCTACTGCAAAGATAGTCTGCAGAGTTCTGTCCTACTATCCAGGTCTGTACCCAAACAATTTGAACTTCTACTTTTAAAAATCCACCTCTCTAAAAACAAGTCTCTCACCGTTGCCGCCTGCTATAGACCACCCTCTGCCCCCAGCTGTGCTCTGGACACCATATGTGAACTGATTGCCCCCATCTATCTTCAGAGTTCGTGCTGCTAGGCGACCTAAACTGGAACATGCTTAACACCCCAGCCATCCTACAATCTAAACTTGATGCCCTCAATCTCACACAAATTATCAATGAACCTACCAGGTACCTCCCCAAAGCCTTAAACACGGGCACCCTCATAGATATCATCCTAACCAACTTCCCCTCTAAATACACCTCTGCTGTCTTCAACCAAGATCTCAGCGATCACTGCCTCATTGCCTGCATCTGTAATGGGTCAGCGGTCAAACGACCTCCACTCATCACTGTAAAACGCTCCCTGAAACACTTCTGCGAGCAGGCCTTTCTAATCGACCTGGCCGGGGTATCCTGGAAGGATATTGATCTCATCCCGTCCGTAGAGGATGCCTGGATATTTTTTTTAAATGCCTTCCTAACCATCTTAAATAAACATGCCCCATTCAAGAAATTTAGAACCAGGAACAGATATAGCCCTTGGTTCTCCCCAGACCTGACTGCCCTTAACCAACACAAAACATCCTATGGCGTTCTGCATTAGCATCGAACAGCCCCCTTGATATGCAGCTGTTCAGGGAAGCTAGAAACCATTATACACAGGCAGTTAGAAAAGCCAAGGCTAGCTTTTTCAAGCAGAAATTTGCTTCCTGCAACACTAACTCAAAAAAGTTCTGGGACACTGTAAAGTCCATGGAGAATAAGAACACCTCCTCCCAGCTGCCCACTGCACTGAAGATAGGAAACACTGTCACCACTGATAAATCCACCATAATTGAGAATTTCAATAAGCATTTTTCTACGGCTGGCCATGCTTTCCACCTGGCTACTCCTACCCCGGTCAACAGCACTGCACCCCCAACAGCAACTCGCCCAAGCCTTCCCCATTTCTCCTTCTCCGAAATCCATTCAGCTGATGTTTTGAAAGAGCTGCAAAATCTGGACCCCTACAAATCAGCCGGGCTAGACAATCTGGACCCTTTCTTTCAAAAATTATCTGCTGAAATTGTTGCCACCCCTATTACTAGCCTGTTCAACCTCTCTTTCGTGTCGTCTGAGATTCCCATAGATTGGAAAGCAGCTGCGGTCATCCCCCTCTTCAAAGGGGGGGGACACTCTTGACCCAAACTGCTACAGACCTATATCTATCCTAACGTGCCTTTCTAAGGTCTTCGAAAGCCAAGTCAACAAACAGATTACCGACCATTTCAAATCTCACCATACCTTCTCTGCTATGCAATCTGGTTTCAGAGCTGGTCATGGGTGCACCTCAGCCACGCTCAAGGTCCTAAACGGTATCTTAACCGCCATCGATAAGAAACATTACTGTGCAGCCGTATTCATTGATCTGGCCAAGGCTTTCGACTCTGTCAATCACCACATCCTCATCGGCAGACTCGACAGCCTTGGTTTCTCAAATGATTGCCTCGCCTGGTTCACCAACTACTTCTCTGATAGAGTTCAGTGTGTCAAATCGGAGGGTCTGCTGTCCGGACCTCTGGCAGTCTCTATGGGGGTGCCACAGGGTTCAATTCTTGGACCGACTCTCTTCTCTGTATACATCAATGAGGTCGCTCTTGCTGCTGGTGAGTCTCTGATCCACCTCTACGCAGACGACACCATTCTGTATACTTCCGGCCCTTCTTTGGACACTGTGTTAACAACCCTCCAGGCAAGCTTCAATGCCATACAACTCTCCTTCCGTGGCCTCCAATTGCTCTTAAATACAAGTAAAACTAAATGCATGCTCTTCAACCGATCGCTACCTGCACCTACCCGCCTGTCCAACAACATCACTACTCTGGATGGCTCTGACTTAGAATACGTGGACAACTACAAATACTTAGGTGTCTGGTTAGACTGTAAACTCTCCTTCCAGACCCATATCAAACATCTCCAATCCAAAGTTAAATCTAGAATTGGCTTCCTATTTCGCAACAAAGCATCCTTCACTCATGCTGCCAAACATACCCTTGTAAAACTGACCATCCTACCAATCCTCGACTTTGGCGATGTCATTTACAAAATAGCCTCCAATACCCTACTCAACAAATTGGATGCAGTCTATCACAGTGCAATCCGTTTTGTCTCCAAAGCCCCATATACTACCCACCATTGCGACCTGTACGCTCTCGTTGGCTGGCCCTCGCTTCATACTCGTCGCCAAACCCACTGGCTCCATGTCATCTACAAGACCCTGCTAGGTAAAGTCCCCCTTATCTCAGCTCGCTGGTCACCATAGCATCTCCCACCTGTAGCACACGCTCCAGCAGGTATATCTCTCTAGTCACCCCCAAAACAATTCTTTCTTTGGCCGCCTCTCCTTCCAGTTCTCTGCTGCCAATGACTGGAACGAACTACAAAAATCTCTGAAACTGGAAACACATCTCCCTCACTAGCTTTAAGCACCAACTGTCAGAGCAGCTCACAGATTACTGCACCTGTACATAGCCCACCTATAATTTAGCCCAAACAACTACCTCTTTCCCAACCTTATTTAATTTTTATTTATTTATTTATTTTGCTCCTTTGCACCCCATTATTTTTATTTCTACTTTGCACATTCTTCCATTGCAAAACTACCATTCCAGTGTTTTACTTGCTATATTGTATTTACTTTGCCACCATGGCCTTTTTTGCCTTTATCTCCCTTCTCACCTCATTTGCTCACATTGTATATAGACTTGTTTATACTGTATGATTGACTGTATGTTTGTTTTACTCCATGTGTAACTCTGTGTCGTTGTATCTGTCAAACTGCTTTGCTTTATCTTGGCCAGGTCGCAATTGTAAATGAGAACTTGTTCTCAACTTGCCTACCTGGTTAAATAAAGGTAAAATAAAAAATAAAATAAAAGGTATATTTTCGATGTTGGTGATTTGTATGATTCCCAATTAGAGGCAGCTGGTAATCGTTGTCTCTAATTGGGGATCATACTTAAGTGGCACTTTGTCCTCCTGTGGGTTATGGGATATTGTTTATGTTTTGAGTTAGTGCACGTAACATCTCATTAGTCACGGTTCGTTGTTTGTTTCTTTATTTGTTTTGTTCTAGGTTTTTTCACTTTAATCAATTATGTGGAAATCATATAACGCTGCAGCTTGGTCCGACCATTATTTTTTATTACGACAAACATGACAGGTATATACAGTTGTGGTCAAATATATTGGCACCCTTGCACTTTTCTTAAATTATTATTTTTTAATTAAATTGAAAATGATTTTTTTTAAACACACACGTTATTGGATTTTCAACATTGCACAAATTAGATTTTTTAATACAAAATTAATAACACCCCGTAGCTAGTACTTGGTTGCACAGCCTTTGGCCAAGATAGCTGCCCACAAATGCTTCTTATAGCCATCAATGAGCTTGCTGTACATTTCTAGTTGCAATTTAGCCCACTCTTCAGCAGCAAACTGTTCTAATTCTTCAATGTTTGAGGGATAAACGCATTTAGCATCTCCAGGATTCCATGCATACAAGCTGCTGATGCGCGAATTTGGAACATCTACATTTTAAAAAGCCTAATAAATCCATTTAATATACACCATCACAATACATCCATTATTTGTTTCAGGCAGGACTAAAGAAACATGATGTGACAAATGTATTTCAAAATAATAGAATATGAGTCGGCCTAGTGTTTTATCAGGCTATGCGCCATGCCATAGGCTAGTTAATTTAACAGATAAGATCTGCTTATAAGTCCAGTGCCATTATTTTATAATATATGATTTTATAGATGAAGAATATAATTCAACTTTTTTTTAAAGTATATATTTTTTTATTCTTAGCTGAATAAAATAGAAAGGAAAACATTTTCCATTCCAAAGCGAGTGCGCATACGAAGTGGCTATGTTGAGCGTAAAAGTAATAATTTGAAACAGGTCCTATGTGCTAGATTTAGAGTTACATGCCAACTTTAGTTGTGAATGATATACCGTAAACCTTAGAATGTCTTAGAAATCAGTGTGCCAATATATTTGTCCACAAGGCTGTCAATATATTCGGCTGCAACTGTATCTGAAAGGTATCGCGGGCAACAAAGCCTGTATTTTTATTTATAGTCATGACGATTACAGGAATGTACTGTATTTAAAAGTCCCACCAACCCCTCAGTATAAATGTCCCCTATGGTGCTGGACAAAATGGAGCAGGAAGAAATGGCAGCAGTTTTACGGGCGCCCAACTAATTGTGCTATTATGTGGGGGTTTTTCGCGTTATTTGTAACTTATTTTGTACATAACGTTTCTGCAACCATATCTTACGGCAAAAAAGCTTCTGGACATCAGGACAGCGATCACTCACCTCTGATTAGACAAAGATTTTTTCTTCAACAAGCAAGACGCACAGGACATTCTCCAGACACCCGACTCGGCCAACATCCCCGTTATTTGTAAGAGGAAGCGACGCAGGTAAAGAGGACAAAGAGCCAGATGCCTGGTCAGGACCCGGAAAAGGCGAGTGTCAAAGCTGCCGCTACCATCAATACTACTCACCAACATGAAATCATTGGACAATAAACTAGACAAGGTACGATCACGAATATCCTACCAACAGGACATCATAAACTGTAATATCCTATGTTTCACAGAATCGTGGCTGAATGATGACATGGATTTTCAGCTAGCGGGATACACGCTGCACCGGCAGGATAGAACAGCACAGTAAGATGAGGGGGGCTGTCTGTGCATATTTGTAAACAACAGCACGAAATCTAAGGAAGTCTCTAGATTTTGCTCGCCTGAAGTAGAGTATATTGTGATAAATTGCAGGCCACACTACATGCCTAGAGAGTTTTCAGCTATACTTTTTGTGGCTGTTTATTTACCACCACAGACGGATGCTGGCACTAAGATCACACTCTATGTCAGCTGTATAAGGAAATAAGCAAACAGGAAACCACTCACCCAGAGGCGCTCCTAGTGGCCGGAGGCTTCAATGCAGGGAAACTTAAATCAGTTTGACCAAATTTCCATCAACATGTTAAATGTGCAATCAGAGGGGGAAAAAATCCAGATCACCTGTACTCCACACACAGAGCCTCGTACAAATCTCTCCCTCGCCCTCCATTTGGTGAATCTGACCACAACTCCGTCCTCCTGATTGCTGCTTACAAGCTAAAATTAAAGCAGGAAGCACCAGTGACTCGGTCTATAAAAATGTGGTCAGATGAAGCAGATGCTAAACTACAGGACTGTTATGCTATCACATACTGGAACATGTTCCGGGATTCTTCCGATGGCATTGAGAAGTACACCACATCAGTCACTGGCTTGATCAACATTCGCACTGAGCTAAAGGGCAAGGCTGCCGCTTTCAAGGTGCGGGACTCTAACACGGAAGCTTACAAGAAATCCTGCTATGCCCTGCAACGAACCATCAAACAGGCAAAGCATCAATACAGGGCTAAGATTGAATCATACTTCACCGGATCCAACGCTCATCGGATGTGGCAGGGCTTGTAAACTGGGCTGCGAGCTGCCCAGTGACACGAGCCTATACCAGACAAGCCTACCATCACTTCTATGATCGCTTCGAGTCAAGCAACATTGAGGCATGCACGAGAGCATCAGCTGTTCTGGACGACTGTGTGATCACGCTCTCCGTAGCCGACCTTTAGAACCAGGTCAACATTCACAAGGCCGCAGGGCCAAATGGATTACCAGGACGTGTGCTCCGGGCATGTGCCCTCCAACTGGCAGGTGTCTTCACTGACATTTTCAACATGTCCCTGATTGAGTCTGTAATACCAACATGTTTCAAGCAGACCACCCTAATCCATGTGCCCAAGCACTCACGTCTGTAGCCATGAAGTGCTTTGAAAGGTTGGTAATGGCTCACATCAACACCATTATCCCAGAAACCCTAGACCCCACTCCAATTTGCATACCGCCCAAACAGATCCACAGATGATGCAATCTCTATTGCACTCCACACTGCCCTTTCCCACCTGGACAAAAGGAACACCTATGTGAGAATGCTATTCATTGACTACAGCTCAGCGTTCAACACCATAGTACCCTCAAAGCTCATCACTAAGCTAAGGATCCTGGGACTAAACACCTCCCTCTGCAACTGGATCCTGGACTTCCTGACGGGTCGCCCCCAGGTGGTGAGGGTAGGTAGCAACACATCTGCCACGCTGATCCTCAACACAGGGCCCCCTCAGGGGTGTGTGCTCAGTCCCCTCCTGTACTCCCTGTCAGAGGAAGGCCCTAAAAATGGTCAAACACTCCAGCCACCCTAGTCATAGACTGTTCACTTTGCTACCGCATAGCAAACGGTACTGGAGTGCCAAGTCTAGGTCCAAGAGGCTTCTAAACAACTTCTACCCCTAAGCCGTAAGACTCCTGAACATCTAATCAAATGGCTAACCAGACCATTTAAGAGACAGTAGCGGTAACATTATGTACAAAATAAGTTAAAAAAAGAAGTTACAAACAAAGCAAATAAACAAGAAAAAAAACACAATAGGTTGGGAACACATAAAACGTCTACCTTCCTCTCCGGCACCATCTTAGGTGATGCATATTAAAGTCCTGCATCAGGTACGATACCCACAGTTCCCTACGGTTGACCTGACAAAAAAATTGCTGCCGGGTGGAATTAAGTATTATTTCAACCTACGGGTCGGCTCGCGGTTCAGAACAATTATATTGCGGGTCAGAAAATTTTAAATCAAGATAATAGTTTTTTACAAACCCAGGAGCTTATTGTGTTCCATTCGGTTATCGGTGAGGCAAACATATACTCTAGGCTACCAGCCATGCACGCAGTGGACCAGGGAACTTTCCATTATTTATGTGGTTCTGAAACTGATGTATCATCCCCCCATGTGAGAATATGTTGCCAAATGTACTTTCCCTGGCTAGCCTAGCTCATGCAAAATGGCAAACCTAGGCCTGATGTAGGCCTAAGAAATAAAAAGAACAGTCATGAAATATACCATCGTAGAAACAGATGCTGCGCGACTGAAAACCCTGGTTTGAATTGGAACGATTTTGGAGTCATTGCGGACAAGGACAACAATCCAGTAGATGGATACACAGCCAGCAAAAAGTTGAAGCAGGTATTTGTTTGTGATACGCTAATTCAGTTTATTTTCAGCTAAGTATTACATTAATCCAGGCTTTTGTTAATTTAGACCAGGGGTGTCAAAATCATTCCATGGAGGGCCGAGTGTCTGCCGGTTTTTGTTTTTTCCTTTCATTTAAGGCCTAGACAACCATGTGAGGGGAGTTCCTTACTAATTATGGACCTTAATTCATCAATCAGGTACAAGGTTGGAATGAAAACTTTTCAACGTGGATTTGTGTTGTCATATAAAATATTGTTCTTAATTCATGGCATGGTTTCCTTTTATCCAAATGTTGAATACACATGCAGACAAATTAATTATTGCAGGAAGGGGAATAATAGTGTACTACACTGGAGTCATTAAAGCAATTACATAAATCTATGTTATTTGTCAGCTCTTAGAACAATTCTGTGCGGATGGGTCGGGTTCGGATATTGGGATATCCGGATATTGGGTGGGGCTCAGAATTGATATGGCCGGCGTGGGGTGGGTGAGGCTCCAAAAAACTGACCCATGCAGGACTCCAGTGCACATATCTGCACATAGGTGACCAAGTATGCAATTTTTAGGGAAAGGTTGGTCGGGGAGTATGGGTGGGCGTTTTCCACAACCGACTAGCAATCCAAAGATTGCAGGTTCGAGTTGCGTTGGGGACAACTGTAACATTTTGGTGAACTCTTCACCTAACCCTTTCCTAACCTTAACCTAATTCACCTAACCTGCTACGTAAATTGTCCTAACCTTTGTCGTTAGTTCTCCTAAACAGCAACTTAAATTATTATGCCACCGGGTAAGATGTAAGATACTAAACATCCTCTAATTCACACAAGATATTGTGCGACCGCTATTCCATTCATAACATTACTTAATGTAGCGTAATATATCATACTACCAAATCCTACAAATTGCCCTGAGGCCAGGATGGTGTGTTCTGTTCTCTTTGCTAATGTAGAATGTTACCTACCTCCCCTCTCCTGTGCTGTTCTGTACTGCTCACCATGGGCTCATTGGACTCCATGGGTAATTGACTGGAGCCTGAATGACAGGGAGGCCCACCAGTGGATCAACTGGAGCTTGATAAATTGATGTTCATTTTACTTCTAATTTGTTTTAATATTGTTGTGGGAATTGGGCGGGATGGGGTTTATTGGAACAGTGGGTGTGCAAATATAAAAGCAAATTGAGTGCTTGTGTTCGTATAAGTGTGTGTGTGCATGTATGTGTATGTGCATCAATTCCATTCTACTGTACTTCATTCCTTCCAACTCTACATGTCTAAATGCAGCATTTTTATTTTTTATTTAACCTTGATTTACCTAGGCAAGTCAGTTAAGAACAAATTCTTATTTACAATGACGGCCTACCAAAAGACAAAAGGCCTCCTGTGGGGACGGGGGACTGGGATTTAAAAAAAAAAAAAAAAAAAAAAAAATATAGGACAAAACACACATCACGACAAGAGAGAAAACACAACACTACATAGAGAGACAACAACATAGCAAGGCAGCAACACATGACAACACAGGAATGTCGCAACACAACATGACAACAACATGGTAAAAACACAACATGGTAGCAGCACAAAACAGTGTACAAACATTATTGGCCACAGACAACAGCACAAAAGACAAGAAGGTAGAGACAACAATACATCACGCAAAGCAGCCACAACTGTCAGTAAGTGTCCATGAAAGAGTCTTTGAATGAAGAGATTGAGATAAAACTGTCCAGTTTGAGTGTTTGTTGCAGCTCGTTCCAGTCGCTAGCTGCAGTGAACTGAAAAGACGAGCGAGGGCTGCAGTAGATATCTCACATAGTGGAGAGTGAGGCCTATGCGGGTTTTATAAATAAGCATCAGCCAGTGTGTCTTGCGACAGGTATACAGAGATGACCAGTTTACAGAGGAGTATAGAGTGCAGTGATGTGTCCTATAAGGATCATCGTTGACAAATCTGATGGCTGAATGGTGTCCCTTAGAATCATAATGAGAGAGTGAGAGTAATATGCTGTCTCTTGTTCTCAGTAATAGGACTCCAGTAATTAGAGCAGTGTGGCAATTGGAAAAGTTAAGAGACGCTGTTGCAGGCTGGCTGATTAAGGAGCTGAAATATGACAGTGGCCTCTAGGTGGCCCCGCGACGCCACATGAACCCTGGTTCAACATATCTAATCACCATAGAAGAAGACATCAGAGACCGTTCAGGCCATAGAGATAGATAGATGACTCTAGTGCCCCAAATCCTGTATTAGCATGGACAGTGTGATTGAGGACTTTCACCATTTTGAAGCAGTCAATTGGGTGGGACTTCCTATGGGTTAAGAATGGATCACATAATTTACCCAGGTCAACAGGAGGGTTCAGCCAATGAATTATACTTGAGCAAACATTCCATATCTGCAGGTGGTAGTAAATCACCAACAAGGACTTTATACCTGTTCAATCAACCCACTTCATGTGGCAGTATGCACCCTTTCAGTTTGTTTATCAACTCCTAGAAGTACTAGAAAAAGTGGACTACTTGAAAATGTAGATGGCCTCAGTGGCACTGCCCATGCTCTCCCAGACGCCATAATGGGACAGATACAATGTTGTGTCCTCTATCTATCTCTATGCTTCAGGGCAACTGACATCCTTCACCACACACTGTACAGGCCCTGTATGATTACATGGGGTATCAATGTGCACTGTCAGCTGGTCCTATACCAGCTGGAACTCAAGGCCCTCAGTTGTGCTGCCTTGGGCTAATTCATATTTTTTGTCTTGTATGCGTCTGCAGCTAGTCCTGATGCGGGTGCTTAGCTGTGTGTGACAGTGACGCCCTTGATGCGTGGTTGGCTCTGCAGCAGTACTACAAACTCATTAGATAGCAGATGTGAGGTGTCCCAGCTATCACAGCATCAGACCAAGGTGAGTGTTAAACATCAGACTGGTGCTCACACCCTCAGGCATTATGCAGTCCACGCCTGTCGCATCGGCCCGCATATCTGACTGTAGGTAAACTGAGGCAGCATCAAGCAGTTTGGGGAAAGATAACTCTTGTAGTATGTTAAGAGTCATTCAGAGTCACCTCCACAGGAAGTTTGGTGTTTTAGGAAACTGTCCTCAGGACACAAATCCCCTGTTTCTACTAAGACTAAGAATTTATGCACCAGAACATTAACGTAAAACTGAAGCACTCCAGATCTAGAAAATGGCCAGGTACTCCACAACCAAGTTCTTGGTAGCCCAAAGACTGGGTTGAGACTAAAAGCACTGACTTTATTAATTTAGTAGGTCACAATAAACTCACAAGGATTTAAGTGTGCTACAATGTAAATAAACTTTTCAGAAATACTACTGTAAGTCAATGAGGTGTCATACCTTAAAGGATGTCCCCTAGGATATAGTTTGTCCTCCAACTGTGGTCCAAATCATATTTGGGAGTAAAACCTGATTACATCTCCCTGTGTGAAGAGACCAAATCAGATCATGTTTGTTTCTCGGAGCCTGATTAGGTCTAATTGAACTACATCTATAGTATAAACATTGCAGGAGCCAGTCCCACTGGGACCAATAGAGAGGTTATTAAGGGAAGGCTTTATCCTCTCTATCTCTCTCCATCTCACTCTTTCTCTTCCCATTTCTTTCTCTCTCTTTTTCAGCCACTGTCTCTCTCTCTCTCTCTCTCTCTCTCTCTCTCTCTCTCTCTCTTACACTCTCTCTTCCCCTCTCTTTCTCCTTCAATCTCTCTCTCTTCCTCTCTCCATCTCATTGCATACCTGCACACACACATACGCACACACACTCATACACACACCACCCCACCCAATATGCCTGCATGCGAATCAAAGCTTGAATACCAAAATAACACCCTATCTTACATGTTATCCACACTAATTGATCATGCTAACGACCCTCTGAAATAGGTTGCCCTTATTTTCCTGCCTTAAAAGGGAAATAAAATATATAATTTATAAATTATTTATATCTGTGAGGAACCCAGCCAGTGATTTGTGATTCTGTCTCATATGGCTTAGTACTAAGGCAGATGCAGTGTAATTATTGGTACTGTAAGAACTGTTTTAGTACTACAGATGTAGGATCTTAATTTAGTTTGGCTTTTGTTGCTGAGAATTTTCCTGCACTGCAGGAAATACAAACTTGTAGTGTATTCAAGGTTTCAAATGACTTCTAAAGTGTGTAATTTCCACTTTAAAATGTCAGAGTTGATTTGCGCTAACGAAAAATGTATCAACCTCTACAAAAAATGTCCATTAATTATAAGCCACATAATAATTCACATTTCCTGTTGCCACAGGATTATTTTCCTACTGTAGCAAACGGGCCCAAATTAAGATCCCACATTTGTATGTATCAATGTGTATCTACATTTTAACTACGCTGTACCTACCAAATCAAATAATATTTTATTGGTGACATACACGTGTTTAGCAGATGTTATTGCGGGTGTAGCAAAATGCTTGTAATGTCATTTGTATGTGTAAACATGGTGTAAAGAACTGTAGAGAAAGAAACCTCTATTCTATCAGAAGTCATGCTAGCATGGATTACATGGAAACCCATTCAGTTGTGAATTATGGAAATACTGAATGAATTTGGTAAACTGTGACACTGCTCTTGCTAGTATCACTGTTCTTTAAGAATGATACTAGTATCTTAAAGAACAGTGATACTAGCAAGAGCGGTGTGCGGGTTTCTCTTTTCTTTCATTTTATTCAAATGTTGCCATGCACCTGCAACAAAGATAGCTCAGATGTAGCTCAGAGTGTAGCACAGATAGCTCAGAGTGCCTTTTGAATTTAGCTCAGTCATTGTAAAATAGTCCATTTCTAGTGGTACCTCTGGACATAATCTATGTAAAAGTCTCAAATACAGTGCACTACTTTTGACCAGGGCCCATACGGCTCTGGTCAAAAGTAGTGCACTATATAGGGAATAGGGTGTTATTTGCGACTCACCTATAGCCTGCCTCTGTTCAAATCTCATTTCCTCTAACTGATCACGTCCTCCAGCTTGTTCTGTTATTGATGTCAGCCATTGACCAGAGACATTCATAAAAAGTGCTTTAGTTTCGCTCCATAAACTTCAGCTTTATTGCCATTAAGGGATGTAGGGAGAAAATTATTAGTCTGCTTTTAATAAAAGGAACTGCTTGACGCCTTAGATGGACATAAAGAGGCTCATAGAGAACATAATCGTAACTCTGTTACAGAAGGTAACACCTCTTGATTTATTTTGACATTAATGTTAATATTTTGAATATATGAACATATGGAAATATCCATATCGAATATAAAAAATGAATATATTCAAGAATAAAAAAAACCTGGGTGTATTTGATCTCTGTGTGTGTGTGTGTGTGTGTGTGTGTGTGCGTGTGTGTCTACAGTGTATTGTGTGTCAGGATATTGTGAATAACATAACAATGTCTGTGTGTATACGGCTCTATTGACACAGGCCTCCTGGGAAAGAGAGATTTTAATCTCAATGGGATCAACTGTATAAATATTAGATGAATAAAGTATTACTGTGTGTGTGTGTGACATTGTGTGTGTGTGTGACGTTTTGTGTGTATTCCTCTCTCAGGAGGAATAGTCCCATCCATCTTGTCCCCTCAATAATGGGGGCTCAGGGCAGCTTATACCCGGCTTCCCGATCCGTCCTCATTTAGTTGGCATTTTGTTCCGTGCCAGACACTCTTCCTCTGACGCTAGGAGAGAGAGACCCAGACTTTCTCCTCTCCTCCCCTGTCTCCTACTGTCTCTCTCATCGCCCGTCTGTCTAGCCCTCTACCTCCTGTTTTTCACCTCTCTCCTCTTCTTCTCCTGGCCTGTGCACCTGATCGCCCCCGTCTCGCCCTCTGCCTCCTGTCTTTTCCGGTCTCCTCTCTTCCCCTCTGCCTCCTCTCCATTCACTGTCTCCTCTTCCTCTCTTCCCCTCTGCCTCCTCTCCATTCACTGTCTCCTCTTCCTCTCTTCCCCTCTGCCTCCTCTCCATTCACTGTCTCCTCTCTTCCCCTCTGCCTCCTCTCCATTCACTGTCTCCTCTTCCTCTCTGCACTCTGCCCCTCATCATTCCACTGCCTCTGGCTCTCTGTCTTCCCTCCTCTCTTCCCCCTAACTATACTCTCACCACTCATGTCTCCTTTCGGCTTTCTTCTCCTCCCTTCTCTCCTCTCCTTCTCTCCGCTCTCTTCACCTCCTCTCTTCCTCTCCTCTCCATCCCTTGCTTCTCATCTTTCACTCCATAAGGGATAGTATACAAAATGATGACAAATTTATATGAAACCCAAAGGAGGAGAGGGAAAAAAAAGAGTCTACACATCGCAAGTCGACCGTAAGCATAAATTATGTGACATACTGCTGTGCACATTCTATAAATGTGTCCATTTCTCATCATGATATCCTCTGCGTTACTCATACGACCAGTAAACACTGTAACAGCAGACAGTGCACTATGATTGTCCCCTTGGATGCTGATGTAAGGTCAGTTTTGCAATTTGCTCCCTAATGGTTAAGTTTAGGACCTAGGAAGGGTAGCTGATCCTAGATTTGTGTCTGAGCATTACGTCTACTCCCGCTCTCCTACTCCGGCCCTCGACGTCACCGGTCTACTAACCACCAGTCCTGGCAACCCATCTTTACGCACACTTGTGCCCTATCATCAGTCACACCTGGACTTCATTACTACCTTCATTACTTACCATTTATCTAGCACTGTTTAGTCAGTCATCGGGTAGTATTGTTTGTGTTTCCATGTCAGACGCTTCTCTTGTTTTGTATCGTTCCATGTTGCTTATCATTATCACTAACTGCACCTGCTTCCTGACCCTGCATCTGTTATTTTTTTATTTTTTTATTTCACCTTTATTTAACCAGGTAGGCCAGTTGAGAACAAGTTCTCATTTACAACTGCTACCTGGCCAAGATAAAGCAAAGCAGTGTGAAAAAAACAACACAAAGTTACACATGGGATAAACAAACGTACAGTCAATAACGCAATAGAAAGTCTGCATACAGTGTGTGCAAAGGAAGTAAGGAGGTAAGGCAATAAACAGGCCAATAGTGGCGAAGTAATTACAATTTATCAATTAACACTGGAGTGATATGTGCAGATGAGGATGTGCAAGTAGAAATACTGGTGTGCAAAAGAGCAGAAAAAAACAAATGGGGATGAGGTAGGTAGTTGGTTGGATGGGCTATTTACAAATGGGCTGTGTACAGCTGCAGCGATCTGCTCTGACAGCCGATGCTTGAAGTTAGTGAGGGAGATATAAGTCTCCCACTTCAGTGATTTTTGCACTGAATACTACCTCAACAAATGGAAGCAGCAGTTAATCAAGACATCTCCCAGATGGTCAGCGAATAGGGACACCTACTTAGTCAACATCACGACCAGCAGGCACATTTGGGGACGGCTATGGATGAGGTCCTCTGTGTTCAGAGGATTCTCTACCACAAGTTGACCCAGTGAGCCAATACCCCAGCCCATCCAGCAGTCCGTTCTAGTCAGCGATGCCCGATTGTCCCTCCCGAACAAATATGACAGGACTCCATTGAAATGCCGAGGCTTCCTACTCCAGTGCTCCCTCTATTTCACTCATTAAATGGGAGCCCCCACCACCGAGAGGTCCAAGGTTGCCACGGTTATTTCTCTGCTGACCGGACAGGCGTTGGAGTGGGCCACGGCCATCTGGGAGAGAGGAGAGGAGGAGCTGGGTTCCTATGAGGGGTTCATGGCTCTATTCATTGGGGACTTCGACCATCCACCGGAGAGCAGAGAGGGGGGGTGAGTGCCTACTCCAACTATGGCAGGATGGCCGGACCGCGGCGGAGTACGTGCTCATCTTTCGGACAGGGGCAGGAATGAGCCGACGCTCCACACCCTATTCAGAAGAGGATTGGGCGAAGAGGTCCAGATAAAGTTAGCGTGCCGAGGCGACAACCTATCCTTGGACGCCCTCATCACAATCGGCATCTGTCTGGATAACCTGTTTCAGGTGCATCGGTACCCCCATCGCCTCTCTCCCTCCTCCGTTGATCATTCTGAGTCAGAGCCTGAAAACATTGAAGTTATGTTATTACATTCAGCCGGAAATAACTTTGGGATATTTGAGCGGCGGTAACACACCAGCATTTCGACCAGGAATAGGACTTTCCCAAATTGGATCCTTTGTTTGTACCCCCAGGGCAGTTGAACTTATCCCAGAGGCTGGTCCAAGATGCTGCCGGCGGAGAAGAGGTATTCGGAATGGACTTCTAGTCCGACTCAGGAAGCGTGCACACCATCCACCACTTCCGGGTATTTTACTCGCTAATGTTAATACCTTGGACAATAAAGTAGACAAGCTCAGTACGAGGATCTCCTTCCAGAGAGACATCAGGGACTGTAACATGCATATGTTTCACAGAATCATGGTTCTCTCCGGATATCCTGTCCCCGTCCATACAGCCAGCTGGGTTCTCAGTACATTGCGCAGACAGGAATAAAGAACTCTCTGGGAAGAAGAAAGGTGGTGGTGTATGTTTCATGATTAACTACTCATGGTGTGATTGTGATATCATACAGAAACTCAAGTCCTTTGTTCACCCGACCTAGAATATCTCACAATCAAATGAGATACCTCCCAAGAATATTATCTTCAGTTATAGTCACATCCGTGTATATTTCCCCTCAAGCCAATACCAAGACGGCCCTCAAGGAACTGCACTGGACTTTGTTACCAAAGTTCTATCAACACATTGCCTGTAGTACTTTCACTACAAGAACTCTCAACCATTGTTACTTTCCCTTTCGGGATGGCTACAAGACCCTCCCCACCCTCCCTTCGGGAAAATCAGATAACGACTCCACTCCTCCCTTCCTATAGGCTGAAACTCAAACAGGAAGTATTCGACGCAAAGTATTAGGATTACTGTGAGCATAGTTACAAGTGTATAAGTGTTATCTCTCTTTCTTCCCCCCTTTCTCCTTCCTCCCTCTTTTGATAAACAAGCAGTCATGTTGTAGTTAGTCCACTAGGGAACTGATTTCATCGTATTACGTTTCTAATCAATAACCTATACTGTGTGTACCCTGTGTTATCATTTAGTTAGTTAGTAAATAAACAATGAACCCAGCCCTGTGCAACTGGGTCGTGAACTTCCTGATGGGCTGACCCCAGGTGGTGAAGGTAGGAAACAACACCTCCACTACGCTGATCCTCAACACAGGGGCCCGACAAGGGTGCATGCTCAGCCCCCTCCTGTACTCCCTGTTCACCCATGACTGCGTGGCCACACACACCTCCAACTCAATCATCAAGTTTGCAGACGACACAGTAGTAGGTCAGATTACCAACAATGACGAGACAGCATACAGGGAGGAGGTGAGGTCCCTGGCGGAGTGGTGCCAGGAAAATAACCGCTCCCTCAACGTCAACAAAAAGAAGGAGCTGATTGTAGACTTCAGAAGACAACAGAGAGAGCACGGCCCTATTCACATTGATGGGACTGCATGTTCCTCTGCATACACATTACTGACCATCTGAAATGGTCCACCCACACACACAGTGGGGGGAAGAAGGCGCAACAGCGCCTCTTCACCCTCAGGAGACTGAAGAAATTTGGCTTGGCCCCTACAACTTTTACAGATGTACAATTGAGAACATTCTGGTACAGCAACTGCCCTGCCCGCAACCGCAGGGCTCTCCAAGATGTACAATTGAGAGCATTCTGGTACAGCAACTGCCCTGCCTGCAACCGCAGGGCTCTCCAGAGGGTGGTGCGGTCTGCCCAAAGCATCACCAGGGGCACACTGCCTGCCATCCAGGACATCTACTGCACCCGATGTCACAGGAAGGCCAAAAAGATCATCAAGGACATCAAACACCCGAGCCACAGCCTGTTCACCCCGCTATCATCCAGAAGGCGAGGTCAGTACGGGTGCATCAAACCCTAGAGGTCACGGGGCCCTAAGTAGTCGCTTATGTCGCTTATGCCTGGGGCCGGTCCTGGTGACGGCAAGCAGAGACAAACTTAATCTCATCTGAACCAAAATTATTTTCAACCCCCCTGGACCTGCCCGACCCCAAAACACAGTTAGTCAATGTAGGAGGACAGAGAGAGAGAAAAAGAGAGAAAATGAGAGCGAGAGAGGAAGGCTTCAGAGCATCAATCTAATGAACTCACAGGACCCCCGGCTGGTTTTCAGAGGTGTTTACTTGTCTAAAACCCCAGAATAATCTTTCTCTCTCAGTCCTCTTCTCTCCCCTCAGTCTGAACAAGATTTCACTTCCTGCTGTTGCTTAGCACACCTATGTTAGACCTCCCACCTCTGTCAGAACAGTGTACGGGCACCACAAACACACACATATACCCACATGAACATTTCTTTTTTCCATATACAGTACATGTATAAATGCCCATCGTAGGTCTGTGAATAGACTAGTTGAGTCAGCACTAAATGGTTTCTTACATCTGTTTGAGGCCACCACTCTTGCTGAACATTGCAGGAGTGCTGCGTGTGTGTGTAATGTGCGTACCTTTATTTTATTTATTTATTTAACTAGGCAAGTCAGTTAAGAACAAATTCTTATTTTCAATGACGGCCTAGGAACAGTGGGTTAACTGCCTTGTTCAGGGGGAGAACGACAGATTTGCACCTTGTCAGCTCGGGGATTCGATCTTGCAACCTTTTGGTAACTAGTCCAACGCTCTAACCACTAGGCTACACTGCCGCGTGTGTGCGCGAGTGGGTGTGTGTACATACACGTGTCATTGGTGCCTGTCTACCCTGTAGTTAGTGCTGTCTACCCTGTAGTTAGATCTAACCCTGGTTTGAGACACAGCAGGTATAAAATCTCATCTCGCTGAGGGTTTTCTGTCTCTGTTCAGTGAGGTATCAGATTCTACTGCCGTGCACATCTCTAAGACCAGCAGGAAACACACACAGTGAACAACCCACACATCTGATGGAGAAAGAACATAATCATTGAAGGATGTACAAACATTTGATTCAGTGAACAAGAAATGACTATTAACTCCAGACTATCAAGATGTATTTTTCCTGTGAGGAAGAACACATTACTCCTACCCAGAGCCGTGTATACAACTTGGCAACATATTCTCAGCAACATTTAAAAAAATATATGTTTGGTGCTTACATGGTGGGCAGTTTGCTGCTAATCAATTAACCCCAAATTATTAACGTACAGTATAAACTTCCTTCATCCTTTCTCTGCCATTTGTAAAACCCTGAATCCCCAAACCCATGAATAAAGCCATATTATGAGTAATCACAAAGGGCTGACTATTTAACATCTTTAAGCATTAATCTGTCTCAGTTTGCCCTCTGACGAAGAGTCCTTAAAGGTGTGGTGAAGGTTGAAGCGCAGGGTGAGATAGGACAACCCTTATCTTAATTACCCCCATCACTCACACCCTCCTCTATCTGAGCCCTCTCTCCACACCAGGACATTAACTAATAAAATAATAAAAGATAGCTCATTGAGAAGGAGTTTCCCCTTGCAAAGCAGGACAAACTGATTTCTATACGCCGTTGTGAGAAATTTAGTTTCATAGCTGATATTTGTTGAGTTTGGTTTAAGTTTTTGGAGGTGAAAGGCACCATTTGTAATGGCTGTGTGGAGGGGCATGTTGACAAACTATCACCTGTTGTCGAGGGGTAATAACACTCATTTGGGAAGGTTAGCGATTCTGCATTTGACCTTTATATTAATCTGGCAGTTTGAACGCAGCAGACGGTGGTTTTATGTTACACTTGCCTGCCAGTAGTTTTAATGCAGGCAGATTGGGATCATTTGTCACAGATGATGTTTGGATCATCACGGGGTTACAGAGGTTATTAGTGAGCGGGAAATAGAAGGGTAACACGCAGAATGTTGAAACATAAACATTCCGGATTTAACTTTAAAGACAACAATGACAGTCACATCTCCCCTTCTTTGGCATTAGCCTGGATACCAGTGTGTTTCTGCTTTAGTTTTAGTCGACTCCTTTGTTGTTGTCATACCAAACAACAAGTACAACCAATATCTGGTATAAATGCTCTGGAAAACAACAGGAACAAGCCTTGATAGACAAGAATGAGAGCTTACGGGAGAATGAATGGTGTGTTATTAAATCCAACTCTACTGTATATTTGACCAACATTACAGTAATTAATGGATCCCATACATAATTATAACAGGGTAATTCACAAGACTGCGTAATTCTGTAATTTTCTCATTACCAAATTGCACATGTTATCTAATCAGATGCACCAGAGGTTGGGGGCGTTTTAGAAAATGAACAAAACCTGTACTTTACTTAGAACTTTTCACAATCACTTAAATGGGACATTAATAGTGCTGTGTTCAGTCCTACCAAGTGCAATGATTACTTTTCTGTAGCGTAATGATTGCAGAGTTAAACAGATTCCCCATCGTTATGATAGTCTCTGTCTCCATCTTTCTCATCTTTAAGGTAATCCATTTTCTTATGGGCACCAATCCCTGTGGTGTTTAAGTGCCCACTTTGAGTGCTGCCATTAATCACCCAGACAAACCATGACTCAGAGAGGACTATTCTCTATGGCGCATACTGAAAATACTGCTTCTGAAACTACAAATGCCTTTCTTCATATTTCTAAATGGAAGCTTTAATTCCTGCATAATAGACCGTTTAAACAAGTATGTGTTCCGTGTCCAGTTGAAGTCGGAAGTTGACATACACCTCAGCCAAATACATTTAAACTCAGTATTTCACAATTCCTGACATTTAATCCAAGTACAAATTCTGTGTCTTAGGTCAGTTAGGATCACCACTTTATTTTAAGAATGTGAAATGTCAGAATAATAAGTAGAGATAATGATTTATTCCAGCATTTCTTTATTTCATCACATTCCCAGTGGGTCTGTCACGTTCGTCGTAACGAGGAGACCAAGGTGGAGCGTGTTATGAATACATCTTCTTTTAATAAATGAAGAACACTTAACAAACTATACAAAACGAACGTGAAGCTAATACAATGAGTGCTGACATGCAACTACACATAGACAATAACCCACAGATAAACCAAGGAATATGGCTACCTAAAAATGGTTCCCAATCAGAGACAACGATAAACAGCATTTAGTCAGCCACCAATTGTGCAAGTTCAGAGAGGCCTGTAATTTTCATCATAGGTACACTTGGTACACTATGACAGACAAAATGAAGAAAAAAAATCCAGAAAATCACATTGTAGGATTTTTTATGAATTTATTTGCAAAAAGAACCCAATGGTCCTTCTGACAGAGCTTCAGAGGTCCTCTGTGGAGATGGGAGAACCTTCCAGAAGGACAACCATCTCTGCAGCACTCTACCAATCAGGCCTTTATGGTAGAGTGACTAGAAGGAAGTAAAGGCCTGCGTGGAGTTTGCCAAACGACACCTAAATGAAACCTGGCACAATCCCTACAGAGGATTTGCCTGTCTCCCCAGACTCCTTCCTCCGGCCAAACGGGTCGGGATTTGTTTAACAAACTCTGCCATCGTGGTAGTCTGCAGAAACATTGCTAGCCAAACACAGTCCTCTCTCACTAGGGGGTTTATTCAGACCCAAGTTACACCCGCATATATATAATTTTATTATCTTTTTATGCACTTTTCTCTCTATGCATATTCTGACCTTGAACTTAGTCATGGGGACAAGCCAGTGTCAGCAAGGTACCCTGCAAGCCAGTGTATTCTGACCTCGACTTAATTCCCTAATAATTCTACAACCTTTATCAGGCTAATATTTTGAATATCCTGTTCTCTCGATGTAGCCCAGTGAGTTTGCCAACAAAATTCAAATGATACCGTTTATAAAAGGATGGCTAAAGAATGATGTACTGAAAATCCTATTGAATAAAAACTCCACAAGAAAATCGGTTGGCCAGCAAGTGGGAGGGTTTTCAGCGGTTGAATTCAATTTATTCAGAGCACGCCCAAGCAGCAAAGCCCAAGCAGCAAAGCCCAAGCAGCAAAGCCCAAGCAGCAAAGCCCAAGCAGCAAAGCCCGTTACACTACTGCATAAGGTGAGTCTGAGTGGTCCAAACACACCAAGAAAGTAGTGAAGAGGGCACAACAACGCCTTTCCCCCCTCAGGAGACTGAAAAGATGCCAGAACAAGGGTAAGGTGCAACAGATAATGTTTACAGGGAGACTCTCGGTCTGCCAGGTTGGACGTTAAGAATATGGCAAACACCCCCTTCAAAGGTAGGCAACGTATCGATCCCTGCCTGGACGAGAGGGTGTGCCTCTCTACAGCCAATGAACTAAACAAGTGCTTCACCCTCTTTGAAACAGTCGTCTCCCCCGCTCCCCTGGCCTGTCTGGAGGAGGATGTCATGGCAACCAAGAGCGTTCTTGTCATCGATGAGGAAATCGAAAGAGACCGGGGCCTGATAACATGTGTCTTGAAACGCTGTTCCACTCAGGTGTCTTTGGGTCTCGACCCCGCCCTGTGCAACTGGGTACTGGACTTCCTGACGGGCCGCCCCCAGGTGGTGAGGGTAGGCAACAACATCTCCTCCCCGCTGATCCTCAACACTGGGGCCCCACAAGGGTGCGTTCTGAGCCCTCTCCTGTACTCCCTGTTCACCCACGACTGCGTGGCCACGCACGCCTCCAACTCAATCATCAAGTTTGCGGACGACACAACAGTGGTAGGCTTGATTACCAACAACGACGAGACGGCCTACAGGGAGGAGGTGAGGGCCCTCGGAGTGTGGTGTCAGGAAAATAACCTCACACTCAACGTCAACAAAACTAAGGAGATGATTGTGGACTTCAGGAAACAGCAGAGGGAACACCCCCCATCCACATCGATGGAACAGTAGTGGAGAGGGTAGCAAGTTTTAAGTTCCTCGGCATACACATCACAGACAAACTGAATTGGTCCACTCACACAGACAGCATCGTGAGGAAGGCGCAGCAGCGCCTCTTCAACCTCAGGAGGCTGAAGAAATTTGGCTTGTCACCAAAAGCACTCACAAACTTCTACAGATGCACAATCGAGAGCATCCTGGCGGGCTGTATCACCGCCTGGTATGGCAACTGCACCGCCCTCAACCGTAAGGCTCTCCAGAGGGTAGTGAGGTCTGCACAACGCATCACCGGGGGCAAACTACCTGCCCTCCAGGACACCTACACCACCCGATGCTACAGGAAGGCCATAAAGATCATCAAGGACATCACCCACCCGAGCCACTGCCTGTTCACCCCGCTGTCATCCAGAAGGCGAGGTCAGTACAGGTGCATCAAAGCTGGGACCGAGAGACTGAAAAACAGCTTCTATCTCAAGGCCATCAGACTGTTAAACAGCCACCACTAACATTGAGTGGCTACTGCCAACACACTGTCAATGACACTGACTCTACTCCAGCCACTTTAATAATGGGAATTGATGGGAAATGATGTAAATATATCACTAGCCACTTTAAACAATGCTACCTTATATAATGTTACTTACCCTACATTATTCATCTCATATGCATACGTAGATACTGTACTCTATATCATCGACTGCATCCTTATGTAATACATGTATCACTAGCCACTTTAACTATGCCACTTGGTTTACATACTCATCTCATATGTATATACTGTACTCGATATCATCTACTGTATCTTGCCTATGCTGCTCTGTACCATCACTCATTCATATATCCTTATGTACATATTCTTTATCCCCTTACACTGTGTATAAGACAGTAGTTTTTTTGGAATTGTTAGTAAGATTACTTGTTCGTTATTACTGCATTGTCGGAACTAGAAGCACAAGCATTTCGCTACACTCGCATTAACATCTGCTAACCATGTGTATGTGACAAATAAAATCTGATTTGATTTGATTTGATTTGCTCTCTCTTTCAGCGGTCCCTGGATACATTGGAAATTCCATCTCTATGGAAACAATCTACTGTTGTACCTGTCCCAAAAACCTCTCATCCATCTGTATCAAATGATTACAGACCTGTCGCTCTTAACTCTCTCTTGATGAAATCTCTTGAAAAGTTCATCAAGGCATACATAATCAACACCACCAGACACCTTCCTAACCCCCTCCAATTTGCATACCGGTCAGAGAGAGGGACAGATGATGCCATCCTTTCGCTCTTACATCTGGTGTACATGCATTTGGAGGGCAGTGAAACCCATGTGCGTATCATGTTTGCAGATTTCTCCTCTGCATTTAACACAATCAATCCGTTGGTCCTCGCAGACAGACTGAGAGGAGACTTCGGACTTGATGCTATGCTTATCACATGGATCACCAACTTCCTAACTGATAGGTCTCAGCAGGTACGAGTTGGCAGCACACTCTCTGAGGTGCGCACTACTTCAGTTGGAACGCCACCGGGCAGTGTTCTTTCACCAGTACTATACATACTGTATACTTTCGTATTTGTATTTATTATGGATCCCCATTCTCTTTTATAAAGCATTCTTTGAGAGCATTCTGTCCTACTGCTTGACCTGCTGGTTTGGGAATATCAAGGTTGCAGGAAAATAGGTTGGGCAAGATAGTCAGGACTTGTGGAAAAATATAATCTCTCTACCTGGGCAGAGACCTCCTTAAGGAGAATAAAATAGCGGTTGACTCTTCCCATCCACTCCACCATGAATTCCAGCTCCTTCCCTCTGGACGTAGGTACAGACTACCTAAGGTTAAAAGTACCAAGTACTCTTTTATTCCAAATGTAATTCTGCAACTTAACAAAATGTTGGACTAATTGCACTTAGCACTTGCACTATGAAACTGCACTTACTCTGCCTATTTGCTTGTAAATATCCTTTGCTATTTATTTGACATTTTTAGATGTGATATGTTTTATGACTGCTGCTAGATGAATTGCCTCTGAGGACATGAAAGTTTTTCTGAATCTGAACTGTTGTAAGCCATATCTCCCTGCTCTGACACAGAGAGGGAAAGGGGAATATGAATGAGGGGAATAGGCCCAGTGCAGCTGGTGAAGATGAATAGAATCAGAACCTTTTTGTGGGGAATCTGGCACAGAGAGGAGAAAGGGAGAGGGAGAGGATGAGAGGGAGAGAGGGAGACTTGAAAGTAAGGTAGATGATAGAGGTCTTCCTATAAAGGTAAAACTTCTGGCAAGGGAGGAGAGCAGATAGAAGAGAGGATAGAAGAGAAAGAAAGGAGTGATAGTGAGGGTGAGTAAGTTAGATAGAGGACTCCCATTGAAGGTCACAGAAACCTGGACCCCAGTGGCATCAGCCATCTTGGCAAGTCACATCAGTAGCAGCTTTCAACGAGTTGAATGAGCTGGGTTTCTAAGGGGAGTGTTGTTGTACCTGATAAGGTTAATACATTTTTAACTGGGGGGTGTTACGGAGGAAATTGCACCCCCTCTGCATCCTGTGCCTTCCTGCAGCTGTACTCTGGAACTGTGGAGGCACCTGGAGGACCAGATGTCTTGGGTTGACATCTATGGTGGCATCTATCCTATCCTCCAACTGGCATGGATTTCTATGGTAATATCTGTCAATCCTATCCTCCAGTTGGCAATGTGTATCCTCCGATTGGCAAAGATTTCCATGGTGCTGATCAATCCCCCAGCTGGCGTAGAACATCTATGGTGACATCTATTCCCAGTTGACAGAGAGAACCCGTTAAGATACAGCCAGGGCCCTGTCTATCTCCCTACCCAGATCTCCCTTAGCTCTGCTGGCCGACCAGACCCTTTTTGTTGCTCCCCATTGGACAGAGAGGAAGTGGGAGGAGGGAGTTGTCGCTGGGGATAGAGGTCTTTCTATGAAGGTCACAGGAAACTGGACCACAGTCATATCCACCATCTTGGTAAGGGACATTGGTAACAGCTGTCAGTGTGGTGAAGTTGGAGTTGGACAAGCTCTCTCTCTTTCACCCCCTTCTCTCTACCTTTTACCCTCTTTCCAGAGAGACTCAAACAGCTGTTGCTTGAGTGAACTCAGGAGATATTGTCCAGAGACTGGCATACAGCCTATCTTCGGGGGGATGGTAGACGGGCAGTGGTGGAAACAGTACCCAATTATCCTACTTGAGTAAAAAATCAAGATACCGTAATAGAATATTACTCAAGTAAAAGTGAAGGTCACCCAGTAAAATACTACATGAGTAAAATTCTAAAAGTATTTGGTTTGAAATATACTTAAGTATCAAAAGTAAATGTAATTGCTAAAATATACTGAAGTATCAAAAGCAAAAGTATAATAATTTCAAATTCCTTATATAAAGAAAACCAGACGGCATCATTTTCTTGTTTTTTATTTATTTACGGATTGCCAGGAGCACACTCCAACACTCAGACATCATTACAAATAAAGCATGTGTGTTTAGTGAATCCGCCAGATCAGAGGCAGTAGGTATGACCAGGGATGTTCTCTTGATAAGTGTGTGAATTGGACCATTTTCCTATCCTGTTAAGCATTCAAAAAGTAACGAGTACTTTTGGGTATCAGGGAAAATGTATGGAGTAAAAAGTACCTTATTTTCTTTAGGAATGTAGTGAAGTAAAAGTAAAAGTTTTCAAAATTATAAATAGTAAAGTCAAGTCCAGATACCCCAAAAAACTACTTAAGTAGTACTTTCAAGTATTTTTACTTAAGTACTTTACACCACTGTAGACGGGCTGGTTGTTTAGTAACGAAAACCAATGTCTGTGCAACTATGGGGCAAAACAGACAGGTTAGCTTAGATTGTTGATAACATGTAAACTGTATTTCTTCTCCAATGTTTATTGAAAACATATATGAAGTGGTACAATTTACACTTTTCTCTCAAATACATTGTTACAGTTGTTGATTAGCTAACTAGCTAGCAACATTTAGCCATATTAGAATGATGTCCCAGTCAAAACAACTCAAAACCAAACATGGTATCAAGAACAAGATCAAATGAGCTGAAACGAGCCACCACGAATAACCACATGGTAGCTTCTTATCATTGTTGCTAGCTATCTGACCATCCAGAATCACAACAACACCCATTTGAAGAGCACACATCATTTTTTTGTGACGTTGTCAGCTAACCCCTTTATGGAAACAGGCAACAGTATCCACACAGTAACAGAAGCAAAACAGTAGGACTATTTCATTGCATAACCTAGCCCTCATCTGTATTCAGAACGATCGCAGTTTGATAGAGTCCTAAAATCAAGTGTTTTGTCAACCCCCTCACCCTCCTACACTCACATGAATTTCTAGGTGAATTAGTAGGGTCTAACATTGGCACTGTGTCACAGTGATAGCAGCTATAGATAAGCCATGCAATTTAGGAAGAGTACCCACTTCACATGAATAAATATTCATGGATATCCTCAGCGGGGTGAAGCACAGTCTAATGTTGCTATGCCCACAGTGTCTGTTTCAGATGCAAAAGCACATCCCTCTAATACGACTCTAATTCTGTCACGTATGACCCTTTGACTTCTCAGGCTGTCTGCATGCTGAACTGCTAATGTGGCTGTATGTATAATGAGATAACATGTTTAAAAAAAAATCTAAGTAAGGTGTGTGTGTTTGTGTGTGTGTGTGTGTGTGTGCGAGAGAGGGTGGGGAGAGAGAGAGAAAGATAAGAGGGCTCTTGTAGGGAGAAGAAGGCTCTTGCAGACTCTGGTGGACATGTGGCTGACATGTGGTCTGGATTTCTGGGATGCAGACAGTCTGGTGTGTGTGGTGTGTGGGTGTGTGTGTGTGTGTTTACTCTAGAGTGAGACGGTCCTGTTTTCTCTCCAGGTTGAATGATGTGGGCATCACCAGAATCAGACCCACATGGTTACACTTACTCTTACCCGGCTCTGAGACTCCATCTGATCTGCAACAAAATAACAGCCTGTCTTTTCCCCACTCAAATACAGCTTCAAAAGGCTCCTACATTTGCTCTCCAATTTGACAGGTCAACTATTGCAACATTAGTTATTATTTATTTAACTAGGCAAGTCAGTTACAAACAAATTCTTATTTACAATGATAACCTCCCGGGGAACAGTGGGTTAACTGCCTTGTTCAGGGGTAGAACAACAGATTTTCACCTTGTCAGATCAGGGAATCAATCCAGCAACCTTTTGGTTACTGGCCCAACGCTCTAACCACTAGGCTACCTGCCGCCCCAATTAGAACCAACCCTTTTGTTGCTACGGAACTTTGAAGTGAAACATTCTTATTGGTCCTGTTAGAATGAATGGGCCGGTGGAAAGGAAAGAGTGTTTGAGGAGGTGTTCCGGACTGTTCTGATGTAAATGTGAATGAGAGAGAAGAACTCCCAAGGGAGGAGTAGGGCTTAATGGAACATCCACGCTCTGTCAGTCTGTGACAGGAACAATGTCACTCACTTGCCCTGTTTGTCACTCACCGGCCTCTGTAGACACACTAATTGGCAGATTACAGAGTGTAACATGACACAGCAAGCAGACATGTGCGCACACGCACACACACTTCTCTGTGGCAGACAATAATACATTCTAAAAGTGCTAAACTGGCTAAATGAGACGTAAGGGATACAGGCGAACGGTGTGTAATCCATCTAACAGAGTACCTACCGTCTCGTGTATTTAGTGTTGCTGAAAAAGTTGAGATAGAGACAGACATAGAAGAGTATGGTGTTTATTGGTATCCTCTTTTGCATGGTCTGATGTATGTAGTAAGGCACAATATGAGGCAGAGACTTGTGTGAAGTTCTCTCTGAGTGAGACATAGCCAAATGTCAGTGTGGGTAAGTCATCCATTGTCCCAAGGGCTAATGTCAGTGGCTGAGAGGGGGAATGCCACATGTGTCTGAATGACTAAGTGCAACATAGATCATACCGTCCAAGAGCCAAGGGAGAAGGCAGGCTATTGTGAGAAATGGAATTGCTGAGGAAAGCTCCAACAGTGTTCTTGTACCTGTAGATCTGTGTGTGTGCGTGTTTGTATGTTTCTGCATCAAGTAATAACACTGATCAAGGTTGATGTAGGGGGCAAATAGCCATAGCTAATTACAACATGCACTCGGCAGCCCACCAGTGTATTTGAGAGAGTGGGTGTAGCTCTGCAGTTTCATGAGAAGCAAGGATGTCTATACAACTCAAACACACACACACACACACACACACACACACACACACACACACACACACACACACACACACACACACACACACACACACACACACACACACACACACACACACACACACTTAGCAATCCTCCAGACACCCGAAAAGTGCAGCCAGAGTTCTGTAGGGCCCCCAGGTCCCCAGCTCCATCTCTCTCTGAGGTAAAGTGGAGTCAAGGTAAACTGAGATTGATTCTCCTGGGCCAGAATCCTTCCATTCTGGCTGGATCAGCACTCTCACCCTTTTGGGCCCACTGACGGTGATGATTAATAACAGACTCACACACGGACCTACACGCACATGCACACACGCACATGCACACACACTCCATTACCCTTTGCACACAGATGGCCCGTCAGGTTGAAGGTTGATGGAGAATAACACTGCTGTGCTTCGCTACGTCATATAGATCCATTAGACCTAACCACCCCCTCTCTGCATCTGTATCCTTCATGTATCCTTCCATTGCTACTGATGCCATTCATCACTATGGACTTGTTAACAGACTCTTGTAAAGGCTAAAAGAGTCTGTTACCGTAGTCTTGAGTGATTCACGTAGCTCTCCCAACAGTAAGTATTTTTCTTTGATGTTAGAGTGTGTTTCTGTTAGTTAGTGTAGACTATGACAACCCTGAAGTGTACCAAGCGGTTTTTAATTTATGCACAATAAAACAAGCAAACATATAAAAAAAGAGTTAGTTACAATTGAAAACATTGAAGAAACCAACATACTGAATATTTCACTCAGTTATAGATGTACATCATCATTAAACAAAACAGAGATATTACACCTTGAAAAGTACCACTTCAGGTTCTGGAGAAGGATGTTTGTAAAGCACTATCTCCATGTCTGTTACTACAACCCCAGACAGAATCAATTCATTAAGCCACACGGCCAAATCAACAATTGTGAACAAACAGTTTCAAAATTATGAATTCCAAAATTATAAAAACTATACAAAGTAGGGGAGAACAGTGGCAACTGTAACACCTTGAATTCCTCCACACAGAAATCAGCTAGAATGATTCAAAATCCCTCAGCACATGTCCATTTAGGTTCTCTCCCTACTATTTTCACACTTTATTGGCAAATGTTTGTTTAGGGGTGAAAGTATTTGTTTTCCAGCAGCTGTATTTTTCTTATACTGTCCTGAGCATTAATGTCCAAGAATTCAAACTAGCATCATTTGCATTACTATATGTTGGCTCACCATTGACATGATTGACATGTGCCACTATTGTTGTCTTTTGTTAGGCACATGAGGTTTTGTCATGGCTGCTAGGGTTTTTGGGGTAATTGCAATGCAATGTTAAAATTACCATGAGCCAAGAAGACAACTTATGAAAACAAGTGATTTTAACTTGGATAAGGTAAGTCATGTCAAAGGAAGCAGATTCATTACTTACCAACAACAGCTGCAAATTCCAATGAAACTATATTACGTTTTGAAGTTCATCCTCCTTGCTTTGTCCAACATCACTATCTTGGATTTTAGCAAATACGTTTTGCATTTGTTTTGAGTGACGTATTTGTTTAGTTTCATTGCACAAATGCTGCATGTTTCTCACACTGGCTTTGAGCATGGAGGTGAGCAGGCCTGCCATGGCAAGTGCAGTGGTGTTGCCTATCAACACGTGCCTCGGAAGGAGTCGACATCATAGTGTGACAAATTCCCATGACGTGTAAATGTTTTCAGACCGAACAGCTAGGGTGATCGCTAAAATGGCTTTGAAAAAAAAGAAGATTGCAGCTAATAGGGAGAAGCATCTAACAAAGTAACTACATTATGGCATTCACTAATCATAAACTATTTACATACGGCATAATATACATGTTGGTACATTTGTGGAGAAAAGTCTTACTTACTCAACCTTTAAAATTATTATTACAAATAGTAACTAACATTGGATCCTATGTAGAGTGCCATATAAGTTGTAAAAATATATAATCTGGGCACTATCAGACTATTCAAGAGGTTTGGAGATGAACTGAATGGCCATGCACAGGGTGTTACTGTAAATATTGATTACTTACATAGAATATGTATATTTATTGCAAAATCATTATATATGTCTGTGATAATACGATAATTTATCATGTTATTTGGGTTCTTTTTTAGGTGTTACATTTGACCCCTGACACAGGACTTTTCTGATTAAAATCTATATTGGGATCTGACCATCTTATGTACAGACATATAAATGGTATGAATGATTAGGAGACAAATGTTAGTTTCTGATATATAAAAATGACTGGCCTAGCTCAGGTTGTCTCTGAGCAATAGATGAAAATATAAAAAGTGTTACAATTGCCCCCGCTCTCCTCTATGACGACAGCTTAAGCATGATCTAGTTACATATTCCTGACCATTCTTTCCTTTCAAATTTATCCAATCTACTTGCATGAACTCATTACTTCTTCGCAAAAACAAAGAAAATTATTATTTTTAACACTGACATTGAGTAAATGGACCTATAAAAGCTACAGAGACATATATATATGCTTCTAAATGAGCTCACTGTACAATAACATCAACAAAAAGCAAAAAAGATTGTACACTGATATCTCAACCATTGCTAACTGCTAAACTGACGCCAGCCCTGTAAAAGAAAGAAATATGGTCACATCTCTAAAATATCTACATTCTGATCGATAGCTGTCACAGGTAGATGGTTAAAAGCACTAGATCGGTTTAACAAAAGTCTAAAATTGGGTAGCTATTGAGTGACAGCTACCCTGGGTACGCTAAGCACGTGACTATCTAACGTTGAGCATAGTAGTTGGGTCAATTCATCAGGCATCACTAAGGCCACCCCATTTGGGGTACGCTGTAGGACCCTAGCACAGCAGATGAAGGGGAGTGGCTATACAGACACATCTGGCCCAAATTGATGACATATATTGTGCAGCTGAGAGTCCAGTGGAGACTAATGATTTCGGTTCAGTCAGTCATCCCGATGAGCCCTTCCCCGTTAGATAGTTTATGCTGGCTAGCTAGCAGCAGCAGCATGGCGCTAGTTACAACTTGTAAAAGAAAGCTGTGTTTATTTTGATGGGCGAGGGAGAAAGTAGTTGTAGGCTATTGGTCACCATCTGTATGTCATGCCAATGACATGCCAATTAGGTAACATAATGACGAGCCGGTGCAAATGACCCTAACCATGCCACTTGATTTTTATTTTGAGTGGGATAGCGTCCTACTAATATTGGTAGTAACCATCTGGATGTCACAGTGATACAGTCCACTGCTCATTTGGGAGAGTTTGCGCTACAAGCCGGCAACACAACACGGGGCAGTGTTCTTCGCTCCCGCTTGCCGCAGTTAGGAGGAGGAAGTAGCTAGATAGTGTAGCTAATATCAAGCCAGGATGACAGCTAAAGCACCGTAAATCTACAGTTACAGCATTACGTCTCCATTATTTATTTATTATTATTATAAAAACTGAATGATTCTGAACACTCCCAAATCCCAACTTCGGCAGACAAGTTTTAAATTCTTGCTGAAGTTTCTAGCCACAAGCAAACTAGCTAGCTGGGAAGGGCTCATCAGGACAACTGACTGAACTGAATCCATTTGTCTTCACTCGGCTCTCAGCTGAGCGACATACGTCAACACGGCACCAGGTATGTCCGTATAGCCTCTCTCTAGACGGAGCAGTTATTGGACTACAGACCAGTGGAGTGGAATGTGACCAACCATGCAGAACTGAACAGAGCGACAGAAAAAACACGTCAGATGAATTCATGCAAAGCAGTTAGGTGGTTTTCTTCCCCCAGAACAGACACAGTTCTGGAATCAGATAATTCACAGGAAATCATAGAGGGATCCATCCCATTCAGACAGCTCTTTAAGTTTATATATATATATATTTATATATATATATGTTTTTTTAATATATATTTTTATTTTATTTTTCCTTCCATGAAAAAAACGAAATTCCAGTTGTCTCCATGTTTGAGAGTCAAGTCAGGATCTTGTTGTTTTTTGTTTTTCCGAAGTTGAACATTCCCAGTGAACCCCATCAGAGCACCCGAAGGAAAGTAAATTGGGCATGTCCCTTTGATGACATCACTGTCCGTCTGTAATTTGATTGAATGGCAGCTGCCTAAGTGTCCCAGAGTAGGAGGGTCCCACATAAAATGTCACAAATTACATTAGAAACCACAAAGCAGAAAAAAATATGACATAGTCAAAGCGAGTGGAGTGGGGTTGTTGTCTGCACAAGGGTGTGTATCCCCGGTGCTGTAGCCCAACGAAGGGTTAATAGTCATCGTAAGTGTTAAGGTCCGTGAAGTATGCGTTGGTGTATGTTTTCCCAGCTAGCTGGGGGTTGAAGTACTTATTTCTTTCCTCCAGAATCAGGTTGTTCTTATTGAAAGCCTGTGAAGGACAGAGAGAGAATAGGAAGAGAGCGAGAGCAAGAGAGGGGAGATGGAGAGAGGAAGAGAGAGATGTGTCAGTGTCAACTGTATTGTAAGGATCAAATAATGATTCAGTCTAGATGGGAGAGTGCAAGGTAAAAGGAATACGTCAAACAGAAAAATAAACCTTGGTAGCGTTTATGAGACGACAATATACAAATCAACAGGAGGTCCCTACATGAATAAAGCATTTCAATGAGCAAGGCCAAAGCACTAACAACAACAGGCTGGCAAAATGATAACCACTGAGCTGGTGTATTATGATGAGAAACCATATGTCCATTGATCTCCTCTCTAATGTCTCTACATCAGCAGCTTTCATGGCTTTCACATCTCCAAATCCCTGAGGACGAGTTCAATTTAAAAAAATATTAATCAAAGAAAAAAGATGAAGAAGAAAAAGTGGTCAGAAAATAAGGAAGGGCCACAGGGTATCTCTGTAGTACCCTTCTCTGTGGTTCTATGGAGATACCATACATTTCTGTGAGTTAAGCACCCTGCGCTCAGTACAACCTCAGCAGTTTGCTAAATTGATGTGCGTGCGCCCCTCTGTCTTATTGTCTTGGCTAAGTGCATTCTGAAAGCCCCTGGAGGCGACATAATTCAGCACTTGATGATGCTGCGTTTGTTCTTGATTGATGGATCCGTATATCACCTGATAGGGTTGTGAGTGCTGAGCACAAACACACATAATATTACTCTGTCTCGATCACATTTAAATGGCTTGCACACAGAGGCGACAAACATAACTTAAAGATCGAATCATGTGTTATTGGTTGAGTCTAAAGTCAATTTCCATGTCTAAAATGGAACAAAATATACATTCTCAAAAGTCGAAATCTGTCTGAAACAGTCATTTCTTGTATCTCTGCCAGTGGCCCCATGGCTGCCCTCAACCATTAACCAGCTGTTCTCAGACTTCGTCTACTCTGCCTTTCTTCCTTAACTGTGCTTAATTGGCTAAAGAGTGATTAGGGAGTGTTTTTAGTGGAGTAAACAAAATCTGTTGAACAGTGGGGTGGCATTAGAGATAAAAAAGAAAGAGGACAGCTACGGAGAAAACAGAAGGAGTTACGAGTTCCCTTTTCTCCATGGTAACCCATCATTAGAAAGCCAAACAGAGCTAATAAGACAGAGAAAGACAGAAAAGGGAAAAACAAACACATGCAAATGAGAAGAGTCAGAACATGGTGGACGTTTTAGAACGGAAAGAGATGAGTGGAAAATACACTGCCTTCTCACAAGTCTATGGGTAGTCCTATGGCAGGGTGGGGGGCAAATCTGGTCCTCAGGAGCCTCAATGTCTGCTTGTTTTCATCATTTCCTTCTGATCGAGACCTGAGAGACCAGGCGAGTGCACTCTCTGATCAATCAACCAATTGATCAATTAAGAACCTGACCAAAGTGAAGAGTGATAGAAGAGGGATGACCTATCCCTAAAAGCACCAGAGCTACTGACTAACTGATTAAGTGCCAAAGAGAGAAGAGAAAACCAGCAGACATTACGGCTCTTGAAGACCGCAGTTGCCTTCCTCTTGCCCTATGGGATGAATATGAAATAATGGGATTTCCGAGCAATGAGAGAGAAACTGAGTCTACCCCAACCTGCCGCACACAGAAGCGCCACAGGAAGTGGGGGCGCGGTGGGGAGGAAGAGGAAGGAGGTTGCTGATAGGCTAGGAGGAGAGTCAAGAGGCGGGATGTTGTAGAGGTCAGAGGTCAGTAGAAAGTTAGTAGAAAATCTCCAGGCCACGCATGGACACGGCCATGTTAGCAGACAGAGGCTGACGCATGCCAGGTTCGTCCAGGGTCAAGAGTACGGACACATCGGGCTGCGGGAGCAGAGGAACGGGCAACAGTCATCCTCACTGGAGCCACAATCGACGACTAAGTTCTAATGTACCCATTGAGGAAGACAGGTGGTCTGTGCTACTGTAGGTGCAGGGGACTACATGGTCATTCTATGCCCTCCATAAGAAAGGGCACACTACTGAATCATCAAAAGTGGCATTCTTTCAGCTACACTCACTGCCTTTGTCTCAACGGCGCTCTAGAGCAAAATCTTTCCGAGCTCACCTGGATGATAAAGATATTATTTTAATCAAACAAAGAACGAAGCTTTAGGAATTATAGTGTCAGGTGTTCTTCTTTCTCCTACAATACAAAATGAAATGACAGAATCACTCTTCTCACTTTTAGAATATGTATATTCAGCTGTACAACCCAGCCATTAAAACAAGAGTAAAGACTGAGGAATAATACGCTTTGAATTTTTTTTAAATGGCTCTTTTAGAGTTTTTCACTTAGCCAAACGAGCATTGTCCATATTCATATTATCCTCTATCCGTAACTGCAAACTAGATTATGCTCACACACCAGACACTAATTACATGATAGATGGATACTTTTCAAATCTTTATTCTGCTATGGAAACTGCATTCTAGATCTGCGTCAGAGACTCCATTCACTTTAGATGGCGTGTCTGTTCAGTCATTTATAGGAGATGAATACTCTTCTGAAAGCTAGCTCTCTGTCCACACGATATGCTAACTCACATAAAATAGTGTCTCAACTGCTTAACCCCCTGACTTCATAGAATTCTAAACTAAGTCTTTCCAAAACCAAGCCTTGTGTCAAGAGTAATCTCAGAGATAATATAACTAACTAATATTATTGATTTATTATTGAGTTAAACCAGGATGATCCACTGATATTAAACAACTCTTTTAGAATGAAGACCTGGAACCTATTCACTACATATAAGTAACTTACAGTATGTATATTGTGATGTATGTTGTTAGTAACTTATGAGAAAGCAGTGTATGGCTATATATGGCTATAGACACAGAACAGTGCAGTCACACAGAGTAGACGCAGGACCACACACACACAAGTACAAAAAGCTACAGTACTATAGACCAGCCCAGAGGTATAGGTGAGCCTGGAATGTTCTAGAAGGCCACAGAGTGTGATAGTATACAAACCTTAATGGCCTCCACCGAGTCATATTTGTCCAGTTTGTTGATGTGGTTGGTGATGGAGGTGTTGAGTGGTGCTGCTGAGATGGGGTGGATGACCGTAGCATCGTGAGACTGCTGCTGGTAGCGCTGGCAGTAGGTGTACACTAGTAAAGTGACCAAACAACCCATGATAGAACTACTCAGGCCTACAGCAATCATATGGAACAGGTTGAAATCTGGAGAAGGGAAAAAGAGAGAGAAAAATGTTTTCAATGGTCAAAATAAGTTGACTGCGCAATGATTGATGTCACGTTAATAAGTGTGGATGAATTCATTATTGATACCAACAAATAGCACACTATATTATCACACCTTCACACTACATCAAATATCAAACTACATTAACACACTAGCACACCACATTATCCCACTACCACACGACATTATTACACGATCACACTACATTATCACACGGCCACACTATATCACACCTTCACACTACATCAAATATCAAACTACATTAACACACTAGCACACCACATTATCACACTACCACATGACATTAATACACGATCACACTACATTATCACGCGAACACACTACACTATCACACTACATTATCACACGGCCACACTACATTATCATACTTTCACACTACATTAAATGTCACACTACATTACACTAGCACACTACATTATCACACTAGATTATTGCATTACCAGACTACATTATCACACTTTCATACTACACTAAATATCACACTACATTATTACACTATCACACTACATTATCACACTATCACACTACATTATTACACTATCACACTACATTATCACACTACATTAAACCCATACACACTCATACCTCCGCATCTTCTCTCCTCCTGACTTGAACGAGCAATGGAGACTTCTGTAAAAGAGAAAATTAAAAGAGATGCTGAACAGAAGAACACACTTGTTCCCTTGACAAAACGGTATAGATAATGTTGAGGTCTTTGAACATTATATTGAGAATGAACCAGAGGATGATAAAGCCCATCACTAGACACCTGAAGAGTTTTATGATAAGTACTGTATGATAATTAGTGTATCTGGCCTCATTACGGGAAATGAAGTACACAACCCTACTAACGACACTTAATCGAGTGGCATTCCCATTAAAACAGATGAGTGATAAGGAACTAAAGACAAACTGGTGTTTCAGAAAGATAAAGTGTACACTCTTAGAAAAAAAGATGCTATCTAGAACCTAAAAGGGTTCATCAGCTGTCCCCATATGAGAACCATTTGAAGAACCCTTTTTTTGTTCCAGGTAGAGTCCCTTTTGAGTTCGAGGTAGAACTATTTGGGGTTCCTCTGTGTAAAGGGTTCTACATGGAACCCAAAAGAATTCTACCTGGAACCTAAAAGGTTTCTATCTGGAACCAAAAAGGGTTCTTTGGCTGCCCCCATAAGAGAACCCTTTTTGGTTCCAGATAGAAACCTTTTTGGTTCCAGGTAGAACTCTTTTGGAACCCTTTTTTTCTAAGAGTGTACTCACACTTATCACCTAGCATAGGCTACTGTCATATCACTGGAGCAGTTTTGAAGAAATAATCATGTTTTATTGGTTGCTAAGTGTTAGTTAGTCTAAAGCATTCTGCGGTATAAAATCTATCCGGCTCTGGTAGCTCGAGTAGCATTGTGTCCATTGATACTATGTAGAACACATCATTGTTGAAGACATCAATGGGTGTGTTTGACTGAGCCTCAGAACTCAGAGAGAGAGAAAGAGGTCTAATTATCCACTGGTGCAGTAGAAATCAATGTTCTGGTGTGTCTCACATTACACACTGTCAATAAGGGAGACCCCTGTCTGGATACACATAAACACTATCTGGTCTATGCATGTGTGTGTGTGTGCGTGTATTTGTGTGAATGTGTGTGTATGTGTGTGTGTGCATGCATAAATGTGTGCGTGTGTGTGTTTATCAGTACATGTGTGTATTACCTGGTATAAAGTTGGAGTCAGGTGGGCAGGCCCTGGTCTCAGTGTGGTTTCCTGAACACTGGTTTCCAGTAGGGAACAGGATGTCACAGTGACGGACACGCAGCTGGGAGCCAGCACTGTCACACTGGGACCATTCAGACCAGTTAGACCAACTCTCTGGAGACAAAACATAACCACATCAGATTACTGGGCTGCTGAATACACATGCCAAGAGTCAAAGAGAAAACTGATGGTCTGTGTGATTGTGTGTGTGTGTGCATGCCTACGTGTGTGTATGTGTGTGTGTACCTGGACATGATTGTGTGTTACAGAGAGCCTCTTCAGTGTGCAGTCCCAGACAGATATCTCCTCCGTAGGCTGGTGGGGGGTTGTTGCAGGTGCGCGTCCTCATATAGTGTCCCCCTCCACATGTCACTGAACACTTAGACCAGCCAGACCAGCACGACCAGCTACCGTCCACTACACAGGAGGAGATAGCGGGAGGGGGGTGTTGAGGCAAGTACTTGTTGTTAAGTTGTTGAGAATTAGAGTCCATGTGTGTACTGTACAGTGTATGAGTGTGTGTGTGTTCCTGTGTGTGTGACGTCTAGTGCTTGGCATCACACGAAGGGAGGAAAAACAAGAAGGACTTGATGGTTAATTTCCCTTCGTTAATTAGTGGAGAGTATGGAGGGGGAGAGGAGATGAGGGGGTTGGTTTGAGTAGTTGGATGAAACAAAACCTGCTAGCTGTCACAACTGAACTAGATCCAAACACGTTAACACGCACACACACACACACACACACACACACACACACACACACACACACACACACACACACACACACACACACACACACACACACACACACACACACACACACACACACACACACAGTGTGACAGACAGAGGAAGGAGGAGAGGTCCTTCTGCTAATTAAACCAGTGTAAACATGGTAACAGAAAACGTCACCAGGAATCAAACAAGAGACCAAACAGACAAACACAACTTTAAAGAATACTGTAATGTCTCGACGTCAGGGCAAACGCAAAATCTCATTGTGCTGTTCTTGCTTTGTCCTAGAACTGTCCTTCGTCTTCGACGACATGTCAGGGAAGGACAAAACGTCAAACGAAAAAAGGCCTCTCAGTAAAGACTGAGAACAAAATCCTTTCACTTCATCTGAGGAGAAAAATCTATTTTCAGGACCATTTCAGAATTGGTTTTAAACAGCTCAACCTGTAAGGCACTGGCTGTGTGGTAATTGAAGTTCCCTTGGTCTTTGTCATCTCTGTGTAATTTCTCTATGGTAAAATGACACATCAGTCGATTCTTGCCTGCACATGATGGATAGTCTCATCTCCATCAGCCGCTGCAGAAAACTAGGAAAGATTCATTTGTTTCTAAACCAGATGGACTTCAGACATCTCTCCCTCTCTCCCTCTCCCTCTCCCTCTCCCCTCTCCCCCCCTCTCCCTCTCTCTCCCTCTCTCTCCCTCTCTCTCTCTCTCTCCCCTCTCTCTCCCCCCTCCCTCTCTCTCTCCCCCTCCCCCTCCCTCTCTCTCTCCCCCCTCTCTCTCTCCCCCTTTCTCTCAAAGGCCCTGGATTAACCAGCGGATGGATTATGTCTTGAGGCGTGGCCTACGTCGAAAATATTATCACACTTCCAGACGAGGGCTAATTTAAACTAAATTACTATTCATTATTATTCACACTATGCAAAGTTGCACCATTCCTATGAAATCTCTTCGATTCAGGTGACTTGATAAGTCTCCATTGTCTGCATCAATAGAACTGGAGGGTGACTGCTGCTCCTGCAATTCAAGCCCACAGAATAGCTGTATGTTTAGTTTGCTAGCTTAGAGCTATAGTAAATCATTCCATTTTTTGACATTTTAGCAGACATTCTTAACCAGAAGAACTTACAGTAGTGAGTGCATAAATGGGAATCGAAGACTCAATCCTGGCACTGCAAGTGCCATGCTCTACCAAGTGAGCCACACGGAACACACAGGGCTTATCCTGAAGTAACCCGGCAGTTCACTCCAGGTGAGTAAGTGTCAAAGGGGAAAGCTAAGAGCTACAGGGCCTTCAGAAAGTATTCACACCCCGTGATTTTTCCCCACATTTTGTTGTGTTACAGCCTGCATTTTAAATGTATTAAATTCAGATTTTTTTGTCACTTCCATACACACAATACCCCATAATGTGAAAGTGGAATGTTTTTCTAAATGTTTACAAATTAGTTAAGAAAGAAAAGCTCAATTGTCGTGAGTCAACCCCTTTGTTATGGCAAGCCTAAATAGGTTCAGTACTAAAAATGTGCTTAACAAGTCACATAAGTTGCATGGACTGAATGTGCAATAATAGTTCAACATGATTTTTGAACGACTACCTCATATCTGTACCCCACACATACACTCTGTGAATTTTAAACACAGATTCAACCACAAAGACCAGGGAGGTTTTGGCATGCCTAGCAAAGAAGGGCACCTATTGGCAGATGGGAAGAAGAAAAAAAGATGACATTGAATATCCCTTTGAGATTGTTGAAGTTATTAATTGCCCTTTGGATGGTGTATCAATACACCCAGTCACTACAAAGATACAGGCAAATCCAATACAACACATTATTGAGTACCACTCTCCATATTTTCAAGTATAGTGGTGGCTGCATCATGTTATGGGTATGCTTGTAAACGTTAAGGCCTTGGGAGTTTTACAGGATAAAAAATAAACGGAATGGAGTTAGGCACAGGCACAATCCTAGAGGAAAACCTGATTCAGTCTGCTTTCTGTCAGACAACCTAAAACACAAGGCCTAATCTACACTGGAGTTGCCTACCAAGAAGACAGTGAATGTTGACAGTGAATGACAGTGAATGTTACAGTTTTGAATGAAATCTTCTTAAAAATATATTGGAAGACCTGAAAATGGTTGTCTAACAATGATCAACAACCAATTTGACAGAGCTCGAAGAATTTAGAAAATAATACATTGGAAAATGTAGCGTAATCCAGGTGTGAAAAGCTCTTAGAGACTTACCCAGAAAGACTCACAGTTACAATTGCTGCTAAAGGTGCTTCGACAACATATTGACTAAGGGTGTGTGAATACTTATGTAAATTAGATATTTTTGTATTTCATTTGAGATACATTAGCAAAAGTCCTAAAAACATGTTTCCACTTTGTCATTATGGGGTATTGTGTGTATATGGATGAGACATCTATTTAATACATTTTGAATTCTGGCTGTAACACATCAAATTGTGCAATAAGTCAAGTGGTATGAATACATTCTGAAGGCACCGTAGCATTAGCAGTTAAACCCTCAAGGTAACTGGGATGATGGATCTTCGATCAACTCAAAGAGCATCAGTGAGAATGTGGTAGGTCAGCAACTCAATGCTCCCCATTCATAGCCTCATTCATGATGAGACAGACAGGTTCTCTCCAGTGAATAAATTAACAGCTAAAATCCCAGCTTTGGTTCTGTGTCAGCACATACAGTATTATGATGGATAGTTGTTGTTGAAGGCGTTATCAGACACCGGTCAGGCTGTTAGCGAGATGCTAACTTTGCACTCCTTTCAAATAAGACTGATTAATAATGATTTGAAACAAACTCCTTGTTGTGTGTTTTTGTGTCTGTGTGTGTGTGTGTGTGTGTGTGTGTGTGTGTGTGTGTGTGTGTGTGTGTGTGTGTGTGTGTGTGTGTGTGTGTGTGTGTGTGTGTGTGTGTGTGTGTGTGTGTGTGTGTGTGTGTGTGTGTGATGCCATGTGTTCTCTTTAATTAAGAAGCTAAGCAGGAGGATTTCCATTTAGATAGCACATTTCCTTCTACAGTCACTATGAACACTAATTTAATTACAATTGCTTCCTTTCCGTTCCCCCCTCAGGTAGAAGACTGGAGAAACAGACGCATTGTCTTCTTTGGCTGTTCACAACAGAGATTGAGACTCGCACACAAACGCACAAGTTAGTGCATGCAAGAGTGCATGTGCATGCACACACGCACACAGCTCCCCGTAGCTAGCGGTATAATTGCCTTGAAATGTAATTACAGTCTTACACGCTGTGGGGATTGTGTCTCTGATTCCAGCTGTAAATTTGTGTCTTCGTCACACCTCCTGACTTAAACACATTCCTATTGTGTAGTTTTGTGCTTCATTATACTCATTATGAGGATATTTATTCTAATTTCTTTATTTCTTTATTAATTTCTCATGGATGTCATATTACTGAAGCATTCGTGTTTTCACTCTGTGTGTAAATGAAAAGCACTCTACAAATGCAATTTATTATTGTAATTATTCATATTATTATAGGGTTGTGTGTGTGGATGTAGAGTAAGTGTGTACTGTGTCTCACCTGGAACCAGAGTCGTGTGTGTATGTACAGGTAACTGCCAAAATAAAGGAAACACTTGATCAAATGAAGGATACTAAGTATATTGAAAGCAGGTGCTTCCACACAGGTGTGGTTCCTGAGTTAATTAAGCAATTAACATCCCATCATGTTTAGGGCCATGTGTAAAAATGCCCAGTTGCCCATCATTTGGGCTACCATGTCTAGAAGCAATAGTTTCTAACTATTCTGCTTTGCTCTGAGACAAGCATGGGGACTGGTCTTGATAAATCAATGTGATTTTTTATTTTGACTGAATCTCCGTTTGGGTATTGGTTAGACTACAATTATACAATTAGGGTGTAGACATGTTATGTTCTTAGTGTAACCTTTATTTAACAAGGCAAGTCAGTTAAGAACAAATTCTTATTTACAATGACAGCCTACTCCTTCCTCACCGTCAGGGGATTGAACCCGGTCTCCCGCGTGCCCGCACGACATGGGGATTCTTTAGCTAAAGAGCTCAGTACTGTACTCTCAACTGTCACATTGGACAGCAACATATTTTCCATTCCAACCTAACGGAAACCCAGAGGGTTTTTCATTATTCTTGGAATAGAAACACCATAATATTAATCAAATTAATCCCGATCTCTAAAAGTAATTGGAAAGGTAGATACAAATAGTTTGACACTGTGGTTACAATAAAGAATGGAAACAAGATGGAAACAAGATGTTGTGTTTATATTTACAGTAGTGATGGACAGCTGGGGGCATTTTGAAAACATGTTTTCAAACACTTGTAGCCTGATTAGCAGGACAATAGACACTTTATAGCCCAGCTACTGTAGGTGTGAACATCCCCCTACCTGCAAAAAATGACATTGCGACCAAAGAGTGAAACAAAAGGGACATTGTTTTCATCAAGCCAGCTTCTTTCTATGGTGCTACCCGTTCCAGGGTTAGGGCCGTAACCACGAGAGGACCACGAAAGGTATTTTGCCTTCAGTGCATTTTCTTTAATATATTTACAGTATATATATTGCCTATCAATGTGTAGGCATACTATGTAATACATTCAATAATTAAATAAAGGTTAAATAAAAATGAAAAATCTAAAAATGATTGTGTACCAAAAACGTGAATGTGTTTTGTACACAGTATTTGTGTATTGGAGTCACTTTTAATTCTTAATTGATCTACAGTTTCTATCATAGGCCACTGTAATCGATGAGGACTCAGGGCAGTACCATTCTGCTCATCTGATGAAGGTGCACATGGATCAGATTCAAACTTTGAAGACCGAGATCAAGTCATTGAAGGCAGACCAGCAGAAAGAGAAACATTATCTGAGGGCAGAGATACGGGCGACAGCTGATGTATTGGAGCCAGGTGGCATTGGTGGAGAGTCAGGCGGAGAATGACGCGTTGAAGAGGGCGAGGAACGAGATGGAGTCACAATCCATGCCAGGTACACCTCAGGTACACCTCCGACAGGCAGAGTCAACATACCTGCTGGGTTCATCAGGTCGTCGGTTCACCCTGACATTTCCATTCCTCTCTGACAACAGAACTTGACCAACTGCTCACCAGGCACAGCAAGGGCCGCCCGAACCGTTATGCTGTTCTGCTATAGCCTAATAAACGTATATCTTCAAAATGCTTTAAATGCTTTATTATCCAAATGTAAAAGTACAATACTGTATTTCTTCATCAGCATCTTTATGACTTATTTAATAAAATAATGATACAAATACTCTTTCAAAATGCCGATGTTAAATTAGTTATGGATCCCTAACAAATTACTATGGGAATAAATATCACTGAATTACAGAAATATTGGAACAAAGTTGTCTAATGAAGGGAAACAAATAGTTGCTTACTGGAAAATACTCTTTCAAACACACATGGTTACATTGTATAGCACCATCATGGCTATTAGCAGGTAGCTGGACAATAGAGGGTAGGGGGAGAATTCTATTGTTAAATATATTTCTTAGGTTGGCCGTGATTAGTTGCAATTTCAGTTTAATCCACCAGAAAAGACAAAACAAATAACACAACAAAACATATTATTATTAGGATCAGTTATGATCACCACTTTATTTTAAGAATGTGAAATGTCAGAATAATAGTAGAGAGAATGATTTATTTCCACTTTTATTTCTTTCATCACATTCCCAGTGGGTCAGAAGTTTACATACACTCAATTAGTATTTGGTAGCTTTGCCTTTAAATTGTTTAACTTGGGTTAAATGTTTTGAGTAGCCTTCCACAAGCTTCCCACAATACGTTGGGTGGATTTTGGCCCATTCCTCCTGACAGAGCTGGTGTAACAGAGTCAGGTTTGTAGGTCTCCTTGCACGCACACGCTTTTTCAGTTCTGCAAACAATTTTTCTATAGGATTGAGGTCAGGGCTTTGTGATGGCCACTCCAGTACCTTGACTTTGTTGTCCTTAAGCCAATTTACCACAACTTTGGAAGTATGCTTGGGGTAACCTGTTTTTGAGAAATGTCATCTAATACTATGAGGTTTCATTGTCTGCTTATATGCCCCCTTTATCCTACGGTTCTGACTTGATGTACAGGGAAAATACTGTAAGAGCAGCCCATGTTCTGTATTCTATCGTTGTACATTCCTACGACTACGTCCATCGTCGCTCACTCATTAATCGAAATTACGGAATGCCTCTTATCCGCTCATCGTTCCCTTATGCCATAGTTTGTACTTCTCAATTGTCAGTAGGAAACCACATTTGTTTAAGCAAGTCAGCCAAATCAGCTATGTTTTTGAAAAAGGCAGTAAACGAGGCTGAATTAACTGTTTCACTGCTAGACAAGGCGTCGCTGATAGCCAGGTGTAGCGGTGGTAAGGATTCACTTTATGGTGCTGAAAAGAAAGCTCTGCTATTGGGACAGCTTTATGTCGGCCCTAACAGTTTGTGGGCACTGTTTGTCGCCGTTATAGTGCAATGAATGTATTGTTGAGTGTCTTTGCTGGCATTCATCTAGGAATGTTTTTTTGAGTTTGCCCCACCAAGATTTACATGCTAAAATCGCCACTGCTTATATTCATTATAATGCCATTAACGCTTATGTGCTGAGTTTCACTATTTATCAAGAAGTTGTTAATGTGTTCCAACACACATGCCTTTTGTTTCATAGTTGTAACAAAGGCACTCCACAAATTAAATGTATTGAACACTTGAATTGGTGTTTTGTGTTTATTTTTTTTTATACATATAGCCTACAATAACAAGCTAATGAAAATGCTATGGTGTTATTTGAAATACAATTACCCAAGTCCATGAACACAACCTAATTATTAATTTTGTGATAGCATATATGAATGTATCAATTACAATGTTAGAATGTTGCAGTCAGAATTAGTGGTGGTACCCAATTGTCACACGTGAGTAAAAGTCAAGATACCTTAATAGAAAATGACTCAAGTAAAAGTGAAAATCACCCAGTAAAATACGACTCGAGTAAAAATCTAAAAGTATTTGGTTAATATATTTTAGTATCCCAAGTAAATGTAATTGCTAAACTTAACTTAAGTATTGGGGCAGCAGGTAGCCAAGTGGTTACAGCATTGGACTAGGAAACGAAAGCTTGCAAGATTGAATCCCCGAGCTGACAAGGTCAAATCTGTAGTTCTGCTCCTGCACAAGGCAGTTAACCTACCGTTCCTAGGCTGTCAATGAAAATAAGAATCTGTTCTTAACTGACTTGCCTAGTTAAATAAAAGTATAAATCATATCAAATTCCTTATAGTAAGCAAACCAGACAGCACCATTTTATTATTTGATTCGATTTTTAACGACTAGCCAGGAGCACATTCCAGCACTACAACACTCCAACACTACAACACTCCAACACCCCAACACTACAACACTCCAACATCATTTACAAACGAGTGTTTAGTGAGTCCGCCAGATCAGAAGCAGTAGGGATGACCAGGGATGATCTTTAAGATCAGCTTTAATATGGCAGATAGACTGTAGCTTCCATCAATGTAATTGTCTGCATCCTTTCCAACCCCCATATACAGTTTTTTATTACGTTACACCCTTATTCTAACATGGTTTCTGGTGGATTCAAATGAAATTGCAACCAACTTTCTATGGCTTCTTTTAAAAACATTTTTCAGATGATTTCATTTTCAAATAAGCAATGTTCTCTTGATAAGTGTGTGAATTGGACCGTTTTACTGTCCTGCTAAGTATTACGAATGTACTTTTGGGTGACAGGGAAAATGTATGGAGTTAAAAGTACATTATTTTCTTTAGGAATGTAATGAACTAATAGTAGCTTGAAGAGGGATCGTCTATGCCCGGCAGTTCTACTGTTAAAGGGTGTGTGTGTATGTGTGTGTGTGTGTGTGTGTGCGTGCGTGTTTATCAGTCACCAGATCTCAACCCAGTTGAAGACTTATGGGAGATCCTGGAGCATTGCATGAGACAGCGTTTTCCACAACCATCAACAAAACACCAAATTATGGAATTTCTGGTGTTGCATCCCTCCAATAGAGTTCCAGGCACGTGTAGAATTGATGCCAAGGTGCATTGATGCTGTTCTGTCTCGTGGTGGCCCAACACTATTAAGACACTATGTTGGTGTTGCCTTTATTTTTGCAGTTACCTGTATGTTCGCGCGTGTATCTCTAGATCTCACCTGGGCAGGGTGTGACATTACACTCCTGGTACTCCTGAGCAGGTCCCAGGCAGGTCTGTCCCCCATGGCGTGGTTCAGGGGAGGTACAGGTCCGTTTACGGCTACGTATCCCTCGGCTGCAGTCTCTACTGCACTGAGACCAGGAGCTCCAGGATGTCCAGCCTCCGTTCACAGTGTGGCCGGAGATTTTACCCGACAGCAGCAGCTCTCCTGGTGGAGAGCGAGACGAGAGAGGGGGGTCAGGATGGAGCTGGGTGGGACAAATGGACTTACTTACTGAGAATACATCATATTTTGTCCATTTGGAATATGTATTGAAGCTAAGAATTTATAATAATAGAACCAAGAGTTTTTGGTGACCAAGAAAAACTGAATCCCTGGAGCAAGACATCTACATGACTCATACATAGGCTACAAGACGGAGAGACTAAAGAGCTCTCCACAGTGATTTCAAAGTCTACGCAAAAGGAGCTACCAATCTCCGTTTGTGCCACTGGAGCTTAAAGTACACCAGCCTCAGTCTGTGCTGCGCACGCACGCACGCACGCACGCACACACGCACGCACACGCACGCACACGCGCACACGCACACACGCACACACACACACACACACACACACTCACACACTCACACACTCACACACTCACACACACACACACTCACACACACACTCACACACTCACTCACACACTCACTCACACACTCACTCACACACTCACACACTCACACACTCACACACTCACACACACTCAAGCTACAGCAGGTCCCCTAAAAAAGTTACCTTGACCTCTACAGCTCTTTAGTTGAGCACGTTCACAACATGCTTGCTGAGAGCTACTGAGATCCTCTAATTCATGCAACTCTATGAGCATTTGACTACTGTATGATCCCTCATCTGACATGAGTTAACGGAGAAATCTAAATGAAATATGAAACTATAATTTCTATTAAGCTTCAATTACCGCATTCATTCATCATCAGAGGCTGTGAAAATGTCCCTTTCAGAGTGAGTCTGTCTGGCTGCTCTTTGTGCGAGACAGAGGAGTGAGATCAGGTCTTTGTGTGAATGATAATCACTCGAAACTAAATTACAGCGTTCGCTCCCAAACACTCCAGTGATGATTCACTCAATCAACCCACCCTGCTATTATCAACCGTCTGAGCCACAACAATGAAACCATTTCTCTCTCTTTTCCTGCCCTTTTCTCTTTTCTCTCTGTGACCTTCCTTTGTCTCTTTATCTCTGCGTCTTGGAAATGTCCTTTGCCTCTATTTCTCTCCCTCTATTTTTCTGATTGACCATCCAGTTCCCCTGCTGTTGGGTGCTTTGTATTCTCCCTGCAGCCCTTTAGTAGAGAGACTAGAGTGTTTACCTATCACACGTACAGTCCTGACCTCTTCATAACTACACACAACCTTGGGAGTCAACATGTCCGCACTCACACACATGCATGCGCGCAGACACACATACACAGACACACGCGCACAAACACTCTCTCTACCTCACCCTGAGTTGGCAGGAGCACTGACAGGTCCTCTGAGGGCCCCTGCTTTTTATTGATTCTGAACAGGTAGTGGCACGGACAGCCCTGCCTGCCACAGTGACCTGCACTCTTTATCAAGCCCTCCGCTCGGTCGGGTAGAGGTACACACACACTCGCTCACACATGCACACACACAACCACACATAACACACAACACACAACACGCACACACACACACTTGAGGTGAGATCAGAAATCCCAGTCCCTCCAGTTGCTAAAACAAAACAGAGGCCTGTCTTCCCTTTTAAATGAGGAGAGTACTGTAGTTCCATTGATCTCTGTATCCACCATGTACAGTGGAGATAATTAGAAGCCACTCTCTCAGAATGCAGGGGTACCGTGCAATACAAACCCCTATCAGCTTACAGACCAGGACAGAAGAATAGAGTTAGCAACATGATGTCTTTAGACTGTAAAAGTACAAATACTGAGTGTCCCACACACATTCACATTGTGTGTGTGTGTGCGTGTGTGTGCGTGTGTGTGTGGATGCATCTGTGTGTGTGTCTGTGTGTGTGTGTGTGTGTGTGTGTGTGTGTGTGTATGCATCTGGGTGTGTGAGTGTGTAAATCAGAAAATGAGCAGCTCTGGTGGATTACAGAGTTACGCCACAGCGCTGTTACAGTTTTCCCAGAGCTGTCATCTGGTTTGTCAAATACTCGCCTTAGGGAGAGATTCGAGAGCTGCTTAGTGTGTGTGTGTGTGTGTGTGTTCTTACATCGCTTATTAAAAGTTAGTGAGAGGGCAATTAAAACTCCCACCCTGAAGGGAAAGGGGATCAGAGAGAAGAGACACATACGTATGCACACACACACAAACACACACACACACACACACACACACACACACACACACACACACACACACACACACACACACACACACACACACACACACACACACACACACACACACACACACACACACACACACACACACACACACACACACAACTATAACTAACACCCTGTGATGAGGGCTAATTACCAGGGGACTTTGTATTTACTTTTGTCTGAGGTCGACAGAGGTACGACAGATACAAGGACGTGACTTTGTAAAGAGTTTTTTGTAAAGAGGTTAACAGATCTATTATCCATCTGCTGAGATGGAGTGTGCTAATGAAAGACTTCTGCTTTATCTCAGATCAATTGTAGATGTGTGAGTTATTTAACATGTAATCCTGGTTTAGTGTACATACGATTAAGGGATTGAAGTCCCAATAGTCAAGTGTAGCCGGAGAGAAACAGAGGGGGTGAAAGAGCTGGCGTGGTAGAAAGAGAGAGAGAGAAAGGGTGAGAGGGGTAGCACAGTAGAAAGAGAGAGAGAGCAGTTTGAAAGGGTTAGCACGGTAGGATGAGAGAGAGAGCGAAAGTGGGTGAGAGGGTTAGCACGGTAGACAGAGAGAGAGAGAGAGAAAGAGGGTAAGAGGGTTAGCACGGTAGACAGAGAGAGAGAGAGAGAGGGTGAGCGGGGTAGCACAGTAGAAAAAGAGAGAGAGAAAGAGGGTGAGAGGGATAGCACCGTAGAAAGAGAGAGAGAGAGGGGTAGCACAGTAGAAAAAATAAAGAGAGAGAGGGTGAGAGGGGTAGCACAGTAGACAAAGAGAGAGAGAGAAAGAGAAAAAGAGAGGTGCTTTAAAAATAATAAAAAATCCCACTGGTCAGTGTCCTATTGTCTGAGCACAGGGAGAATTAATCTTTCTATGGTCTCCTTGTCGGCTAGTGATGTCTGTGGGCAGATGAGACTAATCTATTGTCTCAGAAAGGAACTGGCCTTAGAGCATCTGAACTGAAAAACATCACACACATTTCCATTTTAGTAATATCCAGAGCGACTTACAGGAGCAATTAGGGTTAAGCGCTTTGCTTAGGGTCACATTGACAGGTTTTTCACCTAGTCGGCTCAGGGACTCTAACCAGCAACCTTTCAAAGAAAAATCTTTCTTATGTGTGTTCTGTCCAGTATGTCTCTCTGTGTAATTTTGTGGATTCGGCTATTCCAGCCACACCCATTGCTGACAGGTGTATAAAACTGAACACACATCCATGCAATCTCCAAAAACAAACATTAGCAGTAGAATGGTCCATACTGAAGAGCTCAGGGACTTTCAATGCGGCACTGTCATAGGATGCCACCTTTCCAACAAGTGAGTTTGTCAAATTTCTGCCCTGCTAGAGCTGCCCCGAGCAACTGTAAGTGCTGTTATTGTGAAGTGGAAACGTTGAGGAGAAACAACGGCTCAGCTGCGAAGTGGCAGGCCACACAAGCTCACAGAACGGGACTGTCCAAACTGCTTCTGGAAGCAACGCCAGCACAAGAACTGTTAATCTGGAGCTTCATGAAATGGTTTTCCATGGCTGAGCAGCCCCACACAAGCTTAAGATCACAATGCTCATTTAAATTTTTATTTTTTTATTTCAGCTTTATTTAACCAGGTAAGCTAGTTGAGAACAAGTTCTCATTTACAACTGCGACCTGGACAAGATAAAGCAAAGCAGTTCGACACATACAACAACAGAGTTACACATGGAATAAATAAACATACCGTCAATAATACAGTAGGAAATGTCTATATACAGTGTGTGCAAATGAGGTAGGATAAGGGAGGTAAGGCAATAAATAGGCCATGGTGGCGAAGTAATTACAATATAGCAATTAAACACTGGAATGGTAGATGTGCAGAAGATGAATGTGCAAGTAGAGATACTGGGGTGCAAAGGAGCAAGATACATAAATAAATACAGTATGGGGGTGAGGTAGTTGGATGGGCTTTTTACAGATGGGCTATGTACAGATGCAGTGATCTGTGAGCTGCTCTGACAGTCGGTGCTTCAAGCTAGTGAGGAAGATATGCCAAGCGTTGGCTGGAGTGGTGTAAAGCTCGCCACCATTGGACTCTGGAAACGCGTTCTCTGAAGTGATGAATCACCTTTGGGGTGAACCAGAAGCCATGTATTACAGGTAACATCCGCACTGAGCTATAAGGTAGAGCTGCCACTTTCAAGGAGCGGGACTCTAACCCAGAAGCTTATAAGAAATACCTCCTATTTCCTCCGACAAACCATCAAACAGGCAAAGCATCAATACAGGACTAAGATCGAATTGTACTACACCGGCTCCGACTCTCGTCGGATGTGGCAGGGCTTGCAAACTATTACAGACTACAAAGGGAAGCACTGCCGAGAGTTGCCCAGTGACACAAGCCTACCGGACGAGCTAAATGACTTCCATGCTTGCTTCGAGGCAAGTAAAACTAAACATGCATGACAGTATCAGCTGTTCCGGAAGACTGTGTGATCACTCTCTCTGCAGCCGATGTCAGTAAGACCTTGAAACAGGTCAACATTCACAAGGCCACAGGGCCAGGTGGATTACCAGAACATGTACTCTGAGCATGCGCTGACCAACTGGCAATTGTCTTCACTGACATTTTCAACCTCTCCCTGTCTGAGTCTGTAATGCCAACATGTTTCAAGCAGACCACCATAGTCCCTGTACCCAAGAACACTAAGCTAACCTGCCTAAATGACTACGGACCCGTAGTACTCATGTCTGAAGCCATGAAATGCTTTGAAATGTTGGTCATGGCTCACATCAAAACCATTATCCCAGAAATCCTAGACCCACTCCAATTTGCATACCACCCCCACAGATCCACAAATGATGCAATCTCAATTGAACTCCACTCTGCCCTTTCACATCTGGACAAAAGGAACACCTATGTGAGAATGCTATTCATTGACTACAGCTTAGCTAAGGCACTGCATCTAGTTCGAATCCAGGCTGAATCACATCCGGCGGGGATTGGGAGTCCCATAGGGCAGATCACAATTGGCCCAACATCGTCAGGGTTTGGCCAGAGTAGGCCGTCATTGTAAATAAGAATTTGTTCTTTACCGACTTGCCTAGTTAAATAAATACAGTTGTCACGCCCTGATCTGTTTCACCTGTCTTTGTGCTTGTCTCCACCCCCCTCCATGTGTCACCCATCTTCCCCACTATCCCCTGTGTATTTATACCTGTGTTCTCTGTTTGTCTGTTGCCAGTTTGTTTTGTTTCATCAAGCCTACCAGCGTTTTCCCCTCTGTTCCTGTCTCTTTATTATTTTTCACAGGTTTGACCTTTTCTGCCCGCCCTGACCCTGAGCCTGCCTGCCATCCTGTACCTTTGCCCCACTACCCTGGATCATCAGCCCCTGCCTTCCTTGACCTGTTGTTTGCCTGCCATCTGTTTCTGTGATAAACATTGTTTCTTCGACACAGTCTGCATTTGGGTCTTACCTGAAACGTGATAAAAATAAAAATATCCTCAAAAGTTTCTACAGCTGCACCACTGAGAGCATCTTGACTGGTTGCATAATTGCCTGGTATGGCAACTGCTCAGCCTCCGACCGCAAGGCACTACAGAGGGTATTGCGTGCGGCCCAGTACATCACTGTGGCCAAGCTTCCTGCCATCCGGGACCTCTATACCAGGCGGTGTCAGAGGAAGGCCCTAAAAATTGTCAAAGACTCCAGCCACCCTAGTCATAGACTGTTACCTTGGCAATGCCAAGGTAAGCGGTACCGGAGTGCCAAGTCTAGGTCCGAGAGGCTTCTAAACAGCTTCTACCCCCAAGCCATAAGACTCCTGAACATCTAATTAAATGGCTACCCAGACTATTTGCATTGCCCCTCTCCCCCTTTTTACACCACTGCTACTCTCTGTTATTATCTATGCATAGTCCCTTCAATAACTCCACCTACATGTACATACTAACAGGTGCCCCCGTACATTGACTTTGTACCGGTACCGCCTGTATTTATTTTATAAAAAAATAAATATTTTACCCTTATTTTACCAGGTAAGTTGACTTAGAACACATTCTCATTTACAGTAACGACCTGGGGAATAGTTACATGGGAGAGGAGGGGGGATAAAAGAGCCAATTGTAAACTGGAGATGAGTAGGTGGGCATGATGGTATGAAGACAAGATTGGGAATTTAGCCACGACACCGGGATCTTTAGTGACCACAGAGAGTCAGGACATCTGTTTAACATCCCATCCAAAGGACGGTAAAGAGCCTCACTATTGTTATTTTACTGCTGCTCTTTAATTATTTGTTACTTTAATTTTTTTATTTTTTTCATTTTTTTCTTCTTAAAACTGCATTGTTGGTTAAGGGTTTGTAAGTAATCATTTTACTGTAAGGTCTACACCTGCTGTATTCGGCGCATGTGACAAATACAATTTGATTTGATTTGAATTGGAACACCAACTGCGAGCCAGTCCTAATCTACCAACATCAGTGCCCGACCTCAACAATGCCCCTGTGGCTGACTGGAAGCAAGTCCACGCAGTAATGTTCCAACATCTAGTGGAAAGCCTTTACAGAAGAGTGGAGGCTGTTATAGCAGCACAGGGGGGGACCAACTCCATATTAATGCAGATGATTTTGTAATAAGATATTTGACAAGCAGGTGTCCCGATGTACTGTATATAAGCACAGAATAAAACCGTTCTATCAAAAATGTGTGATGGATTACATGGAACTTTGTGTCGATTGTGTTGAATACAGCAACTGAAATATGATATATAGTATACGATTCATATAATGAATATCATTACAGAGCGACAAGAAAGGCTAACACATTACATTAAAAATCACAGAGTAGATGCAATGAGAAATATCTAGTAATCAATTCATATCTTAAGTTAGTAACTGATAACCAGTAAGTCTTGATCGCGGGTACAAGTATGCCTAAGAAAACACAGTATGCCTCAGTATGCCTAAGAAAACACATACGGATTGCTTGGCTTAATCTTACACGCTTTATCTATTCCATCTAATTTAGATAGATAGAAACAAGAGATGAAACCTCATAATATGTAATATTTTCAATTATTTCCAGAGAAAACTGATCTAGCCTTTCGTAGCGCCATATTGTAGTTGGAACTTGTGTCTGGTTTAAAATATGTTTCTTCAAATGGAGCTGAAATCGACAAATGTCTGTCATTTCTGATAGCCCTTATTCCTCTGATCCTTCCATGACAAACATGATGACATTCAAAAAAAAGGGAGGGAGGCCCACACCTCAAAAGGCCTGATAAAACAGATGTCATATTGGTGACTGCCAGGGAGTCCCCTGCATATTAAAGGGCGGCTCATCTCCAAAAGAGGAGTCGGTTACTTTCTTAATGTAATCAGTTACAGTTACTAGTTACCTGCCCACATTCTTTTTCAGTCACGTAACATTTGGTTTACCCAAATTCAGTGATGTAATCTCATTACTTTCAGTTACTTTCAGATAATTTCCCTTTAAGGGGCATTTGAAGAAAACAAAAATGTATATTAACAAATGAAGTGACATTATTGCAACATAAATGTTAGAGTTTACATAGCTGGCCATAAACGGATGCTGCATTTTACTTTATGGGTTATGTAGGCTTCTGACCCATTGCTTTCTACTTCAATACAGAGAATACAATGATTAGGCTGTAGTTTTACATTAAAAATCAGATTTCCAGGCCTTACAATTAATTACAGTCCCTTTAGAAAGTATTCACGCCTCTTGAGTTTTTCCACATTTTGTTGTGTTACAAAGTGAAATTAAAATGTTTGTAATTGTCTTTTTTTGTCAACGATCTACACAAAATACTCTGTAATGTCAAAGTGGAAGAGAAATTTGAATATTTGGAGAATAAACAAAATTTTAAAAACAATAATATATCTTGATTAGAAAAGTATTCAACCTCCTGAGTCAATACATGTTAGAATCACATTTGGCAGCGATTACAGCTGTGAGTCTTTCTGGTTAAGTCTCTAAGAGCTTTCAACCCCTGGATTGTGCTACATTTATCCATTATTCTTTTCAACATTCTTCAAGCTCTGTCTATTGGTTGTTGATCATTGCTATGGTCTTACCATAGATTTTCAAGTAGATTTAAGTCAAAACTGTAACTCGGCCACTCAGGAACATTCACTGTCTTCTTGGTAAGCAACTCCAGTTTAGATTTGGCCAAGTGTTTTAGATTATTGTCCTGCTGAAAGGTGAATTAATCTCCCAGTGTCCCAATGTTGTTGATCCATCCTCAGTTTCTCCCATTACAGACAATTTAAACCCTGTAACTGTTTTAAAGTCACCATTGGCCTCATGGTGAAATTCCTGAGCGGTTTCCTTCCTCTCTGGCAACTGAGTTAGGAAGGACGCCTGTATCTTTGTAGTGACTGGGTGTGTTGATACACCATCCAAAATGTAATTAATAACTTCACCATGCTCAAAGGGATATTCAATGTCTGCTTTATTTTTTATTTTTTACCCATCTACCAATAGTAGCGAGGCATTAGAAAACCTCCATGGTCTTTGTGGTTGAATCTGTGTTAGCAATCCACTGCTTGACTGAGGGACTTTACAGATAATTGTATGTGTAGGGTACAGAGATGAGGTAGTCATTTCAAAATCATGTTAAACACTATTATTGCACACAGAGTGAGTCCATGCAACTTATTATGTGACTTGTTAAGCAAATTATTAATTTATTTAGGCTTGTCATAACAAAGGGGTTGAATAGTTATTGACTTATACTTAAGACATTTCAAATGTTCATTTTTTAATAATTTGTAAAAAAAAATGGAATTTGCTAAAAACCTATTGTTTGCGTCTTTGTTGGTGACACTATAGAATTAGGAATTAGAATACTTTGTTAATTTAATAGGATCTCTATTGGTGACACTTTGATATCTCGATCATTTGCAGCTGTTGAAGTCTATCAAAGGAAGTCTATCTATTATCAGGCATGTATCATGGCCTTCAGACTTAAAAAGAATTGGCATGAATTAGATTAAGAAATAAAATTCCTACTTGGGGTCTTCTTAAATGAAACTCGTTTTTTGACAGTATGTGTGGAGCACAATACCACAGAAGAATTTACAAGGGAGCAACTCCCTCAAACGTTTATCTGTTGCAAGAGCACATTTTTCAACTGCTGTCCACGGATCGCATAAACAATGATTGATCGGCAGCTTAGCCTACACTTATTCAATTGAACAATTATTGGGTTTAAATACAACTATGCGGGCCTCCCGGGTGGCGCAGTGGTCTAGGGCACTGCATCGCAGCGCTAGTTGTTCCACCAGAGACTCTGGGTTCGAGCTCAGGCTCTGTCGCAGCTGGCCGCGACCGGGAGGTCGAGGTAATTTGTACATGTAGGTAGGGGTAAAGTGACTATGTATAGATAATAAACAGTAAGTTATGTAATTTGTTACTCCCCAACCCTGTGTACAGTAAGTAAGCCTTGCCGGAGCCAAAACGGCCCATAGGGTAAGAGCCAGTGAGCCTTGTCTGAGCAAGAAAGACCCATAGGGCAGAAGCCAGTAAGCCTTGTCCGAGCCACAACGGCCCATAGGGCAGAAGCCAGTAAGCCTTGTCCGAGCCACAACGGCCCATAGGGCAGAAGCCAGTAAGCCTTGTCCGTAGCCTTGTCCGACGGCCCATAGGGTAAGAGCCAGTGAGCCTTGTCTGAGCAAGAAAGACCCATAGGGCAGAAGCCAGTAAGCCTTGTCCGAGCCACAACGGCCCATAGGGCAGAAGCCAGTAAGCCTTGTCCGAGCCACAACGGCCCATAGGGCAGAAGCCAGTAAGCCTTGTCCGAGCCACAACGGCCCATATGGCAGAAGCCAGTAAGCCTTATCCGAACAAGCTCCTGTTTCTGTAGTAGCTTGATCCCTCTACTCTCCTCACCTCCAGTTAATTCTCTCCTGTTCACCCTCCCTCCCTCTCCCTCCCTCTCAATCCTTATCTCTGTCCCTCTAGGCCTGTTAGTACAGTATAATGTATAGATAGAGGCCAGAGTTTTTCCTGGACTTGTCACAGGTAAACCTCCTGGTCCTATAATGATGTAGTTATACATGTAGGTAGTGTGTGTGTAGCAGTCTTTATTCACTGTTGACGACTGGAGTTTCTTCTTTCCAACCACTCGTTTTATGTGTATGATAACGTGCCATGTGTTTCATTGGAATATAAATCACAGTCTCAGTGTCTGGCTACGTATGGCGACACGCTATCTGTCTCTGAGGTTTACTATCTACTGTGATCATGTCTAGATGCTTCTGTATTTCATAAAACACACACACACACACAGTAAATGCACAAATGTAGGCACACACACACACACACACACACTTTATCAGCCTGCTTTATCACCGTCCTCTTATAACCGGCTAGGATGTGTTTGTGTGTGCGTGTGGACTCAAATCGATAGCGAATAGCCCGCTGCTAACTGTAAATCTTCATTGGGTGACAGTACGGTCCATTCCCACTGGGCTCTCATCATCTCTGGAGGATAGAGGGGGACTGAGGGATCTTTGGCTTTGTGGCTTCATCACACACACACCGTGGCAGACATCAATACACAGCTTCAGTATGGAGGTGATTACTTCAGGACGGGCTCCTTGTATGATAACTACTGACCCTGGGTCAAAAGGAATATGTCATTGGGATGATCGGGCTACGTATGGATGATCACATGCACACACACACTATCTGTCACACACACTGTGCACTCTTTGGATGGATGGATGTGGAGTGTGATAATGAGGAAGTGGGTCATTGAATCCATCCTCCTCACTGCCAAAGCACTGAATCTGTCACCCTCCTTTTGTCTCTCTCTCGCCCTCCCTTTGTCTCTCTCTAGCCCTCCTTTTGTCTCTTGCTCTCGCCCTCCTTTTGTCTCTCTCTCTCACCCTCCTTTTGTCTCTCTTTCTCGCCCTCCTTTTGTCTCTCTCACCCTCATTTTGTAACTCTCTCTCTCTCGCACCCTCCTTTTGTAACTCTCTCTCTCTCTCTCTCTCTCTCTCTCTCTGTTTCTCTGTCTCTCTCTCTGTCTCTCACCCTCCTTTTGTCTCTCTCTCTCTGTCTGTCTCTCTCTCTCTCACTCTGTCTATGTCTCTCAGTGTCTCTCTCTCAGCGTCTCTCTCTCAGCATCTCTCTCTCAGCGTCTCTCTCTCTCTCTCAGCGTCTCTCTCTCTCTCTGTCTCTCTGTATCTCTCTCTGTCTCTCTTTCTGTCTGTCTCTCACCCTCCTTTTGTAACTCTCTCTCTCTGTCTGTCTCTCTCTCTCTGTCTATGTCTCTCTCTCTCTCTCTGTCTCTCTCTTTGTGTTTCTCTCTTTGTGTCTCTCTCTTTGTGTCTCTCTCTCTGTGTCTCTCTCTCTGTCTCTCTCTCTCTCTCTCTCTCTCTCTCTCTCTCTCTCTCTCTCTGTGTCTCTCTCTCTGTGTCTCTCTCTCTGTGTCTCTTAGGAAATGGTTAGGAAATGCAGCTCAGTTACCACCTCATTTTGTGGGCAGTGTGCACATAGTCAGACCTGGCTCTCAAGAGAAGACAGGCTTCGGCAGCCTTTCTCAATAGCAAGGCCATGCTCACTGAGTCTGTACATAGTCAAATATTTCCTTATATTTGGGTCAGGTATTCTGCCACTGCGCACTCTGTTTTTTTGTAAATTCTTTCCAATGTGTCAAGTAATTATCTTCTTGTTTTCTCATGATTTGGTTGGGACTAATTGTGAACAGCCCAGCCCCAGAGCCAGCTTGCTTCGGGGCTCTTCTCCAGGTTCATTTCTCTGTAGGTGATGGCCTTGTTATGGAAGGTTTGGGAATTGTTTCCTTTTAGGTGGTTGTAGAATTTAACAGCGCTTTTCTAGATTTGGAAAATTAGAGAGTATCGGCCTAATTCTGCTCTGCATGCATTATTTGGTGTTTACATTGTACACAGAGGATATTTTTGCAGAATGCAGAGTCTCAATTCGGTATTTGTCCCATTTTGTGAATTTTTGGTTGGTGACCGGACCCCTGACCTCACAACCATAAAGGGCAATGGGTTCTATAACTGATTCAAGCATTTTTATCCAGATCCTAATTGGTATGTCAAATAATATGTCCTGTTTGATGATATACAAGGCCCTTCTTGCCTTGTCTCTCAGATCGTTCACAGCTTTGTGGAAGTTACCTGTGGCGCTGATGTTTAGGTCGAGGTATGTATAGTTTTTTGTGTGCTCTAGGGGAACGGTGTCCAGATGGAATTCGTATTTGTGGTCCTGGCAACTGGACCTTTTTTGGAACACCATTATTTTTGTCTTACTGAGATTTACTGTCAGGGCCCAAGTCTGACAGAATCCGTGCAGAAGATCTAGGTGCTGCTGTAGGCACTCCTTGGTTGGGGACAGAAGCACCAGATCATCAGCAAACAGTAGACATTTGACTTCAGATTCTAGTTGGGTGAGGCCGGCTGCTGCAGACTGTTCTAGTGCCCTCGCCAATATATGTTGAAGAGGTTGAGGATTAAGCTGCATTCCTGTCTCAACCCCCAGACCTGTGGAAAGAAATGTGTGTGTTTTTTGCCAATTTTAACCCCACACTTGTTGTTTATGTAAATGGATTTTATAATGGTGTATGTTTCTCCCCCAACACCACTTTCCATCAATTTGTATAGCATGCCCTCATGCCAAATTGAGTCAAAAGCTTTTTTGAAATAAGCAAAGCATGAGGAGACTTTGCCTTTGTTTTGGTTTGTTTATTTGTCAATTAGGGTGTGCAGGGTGAATACGTGGTCTGACGTACGGTAATTTGGAAAAAAGCAAATTTGACATTTGCTCAGTACATTGTTTTCGCTGAGGAAATGTACAAGTCTGCTGTTAATGATAATGCAGAGGATATTCCCACGGTTGCTGTTGACGCATATCCCACAGCAGTTAATCGGGTCAAATTTGTCTCCACTTTTGAAGATTGGGGTGATCAGTCCTTGTTTCCAAATATTGGGAAATATGCCAGAGCTGAGGAGGATGTTTAAGTATAACCAATTGGAATTTGAGGTCTGTATATTTTATAATTTCATTTAAGATACCATCAATTCCACAGGCCTTTTTGGGTTGGAGGGTTTGTATTATGTCCTGTAGTTCATTCAATGTAATTGGGGAATCCAGTGTTAAATAGTTGATTCTACGATTTGTATACGATCATGTAATGTTTTTGCTGTTTGTTATTTGTTATAGAGCCAAAAAGATTGGAGAAGTGGTTTATCCATACATCTCCATTTTGGATAGATAACTCTTTGTGATGTTGTTTGTTTAGTTTTCCAATTTTCCCAGAAGTGGTTAGATTCTATGGATTCTTCATTTACACTGAATGCGTTCAGAAAGCAAAGACTATTCTGCTTGACTGAATCACATGTTGTCACCTCCACTTTTAAATTAGAACGATGACAGACCATTAACACATGGCTCTTTGTTGATAAAACCTGTTAGATGTCTGTCTGTTGCTCCTCATGAGGCTGTGAATCAACGTTAACACTGTCAGTTCATTAAAACCTCCACAGTCATTAACTTCAGAAGGCAATCAGAGTAAAGAGAGAGAGACTAAAGTTAGTAAGTCTTAGCTTTCTTTCCGGTGCCCACCCATTGATGAACTTGCGGTATGTGTGCGAGTGTGTGTGCGAGTGTGTGTGTGTGCAAAGCGCTAAAGCTTTAAAAAGAGATCCTCCTCCCAATGGGGCTGCGAGCAACTCAATAAACAAACTTTAACTGGTACATCTGTAACCCAAGCCTCTATATTGCTCTGCTGTCCCTCCTTCCCTCCCTCCCTTTCCCTCCCTCCCTCCTTTTCCTCCCTCTCTCCCTTTAATGGTTGGACCCCTCCTAAACAACATCAACAACATGTCAATTAGCAGCCTGTTGGTGTTTACGACTCTCAAATCTGAGATGGAAGAGTCAGACTCTGTGGTATCAGCCGAGGCGAATGAGTGAGAACCTGGGGAATTGGAGCCACAATGGTGCTTGTGTCAGGGAGAAGTGAGAGGGGGAGAGAGTGGGGAGTTGGATCCATAATGGCGCTGATGCGAGGATGCTAAAATTAGCAGCCCCAAACTGTTAAGTAGCTCTGTGAATTTTCATTGTGGAAGTTCATTAACACGTTTGAAGTTTGGAAGCGTTGAAGGAATCATCCCGGGACTGAAAACACTTCAGCCGATTAAGATAACACTACTAAGAGACAGAGAGAGAGAGAGAGAGAGAGAGAGAGAGAGAGAGAGAGAGAGAGAGAGAGAGAGAGGGAGAGATTGTGAGAGTGAAAGCCGACTAACATGCCTAGAGGGACAGAGAGAAGGATGAAGAGGGATGGCGATAAATGGAGAGATAGTGAGTGAGAGAGAACAGACTGGAGGTGAAGTGAGGGTAAAGAGAGTAGTCAGAGAGAAGTAAAAGAGTGTGCAGGTTCAGTTGAAGAACTAGTGTCAGCTGGGAGTTCCGTCACTACCTGACAGAATATCCCCCCCCATTTATTTATTCTGTTGACTATGAAGTGTTCCACTCACCGTCAGTAGAGCATCCAGTGGAGCCATCACTGGAGCAGTACCTCATTTCTATCCTCTGTCGGCCCACCTCTAGCAGGGCAGGGTCCGGGACGCGGGCCTTACAGGTGTACCGGAACCGCTGCTCGTAGTGACCGCCGTTGTCCGAGATGTTGACCGGCGTCCAGGGGGTCCAAGGGGTGGTCTTCTTCAGGTCTGGACACGGGAGGGTGTTACACGACTGGTACTCCTGGAGAGAGTGAGAGAGGGAGAGGGAGAGAGGCAGATGGACAGACATAGAATTATAATTATGAGAACGGATATTTTTTATTTATTTCACCTTTATTTAACCAGGTAGGCTAGTTGAGAACAAGTTCTCATTTACAACTGCGACCTGGCCAAGATAAAGCATAGCAGTGTGAACAGACAACAACACAGAGTTACACATGGAGTAAACAATAAACAAGTCAATAACACAGTAGAAAAAAAGAAAAAAAGAGTCTATATACATTGTGTGCAAAAGGCATGAGGAGGTAGGCGAATAATTACAATTTTGCCGATTAACACTGGAGTGATAAATGATCAGATGGTCATGTGTAGGTAGAGATACTGGTGTGCAAAAGAGCAGAAAAGTAAATAAATAAAAACAGTATGGGGATGAGGTAGGTAAATTGGGTGGGCTATTTACTGATGGACTATGTACAGCTGCAGCGATCGGTTAGCTGCTCAGATAGCAGCTAACCGAGTTAGTTTAAAGTTGGTGAGGGAGATAAAAGTCTCCAACTTCAGTGATTTTTGCAAATTGTTCCAGTCACAGGCAGCAGAGAACTGGAAGGAAAGGCGGCCAAATGAGGTGTTGGCTTTAGGGATGATCAGTGAGATACACCTGCTTGAGCTCGTGCTACGGGTGGGTGTTGCCATCATGACCAGTGAACTGAGATAAGGCGGAGCTTTACCTAGCATGGACTTGTAGATGACCTGGAGCCAGTGGGTCTGGCGACGAATATGTAGCGAGGGCCAGCCGACTAGAGCATACAGGTCACAGTGGTGGGTGGTATAATGTGCTTTAGTAACAAAACGGATGGCACTGTGATAAACTGCATCCAGTTTGTTGAGTAGAGTATTGGAAGCTATTTTGTAGATGACATGTAAACTAAAACAATGATAACTAACCTGAACAACAGTATACAAGGCATATTGACATTTGAGAGAGACATACAGCGAGGCATAAAGTAATCGCAGGTGTTGATTGGGAGAGCTAGCTAAAACAACAGGTGAGACAACAACAGCTAATCAGCTAACACAACAACAGCAGGTAAAATGGCGATGACTAGGCAGAGAGGGTCGGAATAACTACACACAATTCTAAGCAAATCTTGTCTGCTAAATGAACTAGTATAGTCCACAGCCATTTGGCATAGCCAGATCAGGACCTAAGATAAGGACCACTCAGAGTATGCTACTCTGTTCTTCTGAAATAGACTACAGTTTCTAATCATGCTTCTTTAGACCTGTCTAAAATAAATAATGGATTTATTGTGAAGGTGTAGACTATATTACATGGATTTATTAGACTTGTTAAAATGTATATGTTCCAAAGGTCTGCATCAGTGACTTGTGTGGAAGCCAGGAGATACTTCCGGCGCCGACAGAGATGGCCGCCTCGCTTCGCATTCCTAGGAAACGATGCAGTTTTTATTTTATTTTTACGTGTTATTTCTTACATTGGTACCCCAGGTCATCTTAGGTTTCATTAAATACAGTCGAGAAGAACTACTGAATATAAGAGCAGCGTCAACTCACCATCAGTACGACCAAGAATATAACTTTCGCGAAGCGGATCCTGTGTTCTGCCTTTCACCCAGGACAACGGAATGGATCCCAGCCGGCGACCCAAAAAAACGACTTCATAAAAGAGGGAAACGAAGCGGTCTTCTGGTCAGACTCCGGAGACGGGCACATCGCGCACCACTCCCTAGCATACTTCTCACCAATGTCCAGTCTCTTGACAACAAGGTTGATGAAATCCGAGCAAGGGTAGCATTCCAGAGGGACATCAGAGACTGTAACGTTCTTTGCTTCACGGAAACATGGCTCACTCGAGAGACGCTATCGGAGTCGGTGCAGCCAGCTGGTTTCTCCACACATCGCGCCGACAGAAACAAACATCTTTCTGGTAAGAAGAGGGGCGGGGGCATATGCTTTATGGTTAATGAGACGTGGTGTGGTTACAACAACATACAGGAACTCAAGTCCTTCTGTTCACCTGATTTAGAATTCCTCACAATCAAATGTCGACCGCATTATCTACCAAGGGAATTCTCTTCGATTATAATCACAGCCGTATATATTCCCCCCCAAGCAGACACATCGATGGCTCTGAACAAACTTTATTTGACTCTTTGCAAACTGGAATCCACATATCCTGAGGCTGCATTCATTCACGTGCTTCTACACCTGCATTGCTTGCTGTTTGGGGTTTTAGGCTGGGTTTCTGTACAGCACTTTGAGATATCAGCTGATGTACGAAGGCTATATAAATACATTTGATTTGATTTGATTTAGCTGGGGATTTTAACAAGGCTAATCTGAAAACAAGACTCCCTAAATTGTATCAGCATATCGATTGCGCAACCAGGGCTGGTAAAACCTTGGATCATTGGTATTCTAACTTCCGCAACGCATATAAGGCCCTCCCCCGCCCTCAATTTCGGAAAAGCTGACCACGACTCCATTTTGTTGCTCCCTGCCTACAGACAGAAGCTAAAACAAGAAGCTCCCGCGCTGAGGTCTGTTCAATGCTGGTCCGACCAATCTGATTCCACGCTCCAAGACTGCTTCCATCACGTGGACTGGGATATGTTCCGTATTGCGTCAAACAACAACATTGACGAATACGCTGATTCGGTGAGCGAGTTCATTAGAACGTGCGTTGAAGATGTCGTTCCCATAGCAACGATTAAAACATTCCCAAACCAGAAACCGTGGATTGATGGCAGCATTCGCGTGAAACTGAAAGCGCGAACCACTGCTTTTAATCAGGGCAAGGTGACCGGAAACATGACCGAATACAAACAGTGTAGCTATTCCCTCAGCAAGGCAATCAAACAAGCTAAGCGTCAGTATAGAGACAAAGTAGAATCGCAATTCAACGGCTCAGACACAAGAGGTATGTGGCAGGGTCTACAGTCAATCACGGATTACAAAAAGAAAACCAGCCCAGTCACGGACCAGGATGTCTTGCTCCCAGGCAGACTAAATAACTTTTTTGCCCGCTTTGAGGACAATACAGTGCCACTGACACGGCCCGCAACCAAAACATGCGGACTCTCCTTCACTGCAACCGAGGTGAGTAAAACATTTAAACGTGTTAACCCTCGCAAGGCTGCAGGCCCAGACGGCATCCCCAGCCGCGCCCTCAGAGCATGCACAGACCAGCTGGCTGGTGTGTTTACGGACATATTCAATCAAGCCTTATCCCAGTCTGCTGTTCCCACATGCTTCAAGAGGGCCACCATTGTCCCTGTTCCCAAGAAAGCTAAGGTAACTGAGCTAAACGACTACCGCCCCGTAGCACTCACTTCCGTCATCATGAAGTGCTTTGAGAGACTAGTCAAGGACCATATCACCTCCACCCTACCTGACACCCTAGACCCACTCCAATTTGCTTACCGCCCAAATAGGTCCAGAGACGATGCAATCTCAACCACACTGCACACTGCCCTAACCCATCTGGACAAGAGGAATACCTATGTGAGAATGCTGTTCATCGACTACAGCTCAGCATTTAACACCATAGTACCCTCCAAACTCGTCATCAAGCTCGAGACCCTGGGTCTCGACCCCGCCCTGTGCAACTGGGTACTGGACTTCCTGACGGGCCGCCCCAGGTGGTGAGGGTAGGTAACAACATCTCCTCCCCGCTGATCCCCCACAAGGGTGCGGTCTGAGCCCTCTCCTGTACTCCCTGTTCACCCACGACTACGTGGCCACGCACGCCTCCAACTCAATCATCAGGTTTGCGGACGACACAACAGTGGTAGGCTTGATTACCAACAACGACGAGACGGCCTACAGGGAGGAGGTGAGGGCCCTTTAATTATGGGAATTGATGTAAAATATATCACTAGCCACTTTAAACAATGCTACTTAATATAATGTTTACTTACCCTACATTAATCATCTCATATGTATACGTATATACTGTACTCTATATCATCTACTGCATCTTTATGTAATACATGTATCACTAGCCACTTTAAACTATGCCACTTTGTTTACATACTCATCTCATATGTATATACTGTACTCGATACCATCTACTGTATCTTGCCTATGCCGCTCTGTACCATCACTCATTCATATATCTTTATGTACATATTCTTTATCCCTTTACACTTGTGTGTATAAGGTAGTAGTTTTGGAATTGTTAGTTAGATTACTTGTTGGTTATTACTGCATTGTCGGAACTAGAAGCACAAGCATTTCGCTACACTCACATTAACATCTGCTAACCATGTGTATGTGACAAATAAATTTGATTTGATTTGATTTGAAATGTGTTAATATTAATTAACACTAAATTACCGTGAGACCAACAGTTATTTGCTTGACAATCACCGGCTGACAAAAGTTTGTGACCTCCACAACCCTATTCTAGATTGCACCTTTTTATCTAAGAGTGCACTCTGTCAGAGATACAAAACAGAGACAGATCCTGACCAAGTACAGGCGCAGTGACCACCAATTGGCTATAGAAAAGGGGAATCACAAAAAGACATGGCTACGCAAAGAGGAGCGTCTATGTGGTCACTGCACGACAGGGGAGGTAGAGACAGAGATGCACCATTTCCTCTACTGTGAGGAATACTCCCAAATAAGATCATCTTTTTAAAGAAAATATCTCAATCAATTCCCATCTTCTGTGCATTTACTAATGACATGAAGCTGGGAAATATTCTGGGTGAGGGAGAAACTGCAAATATTACTGCCAGATATGATTGCCATAGTCTGAGGGACATCCCATGAACATTAATTTGCTGAATGATTTACATTGTATATAACTTACTAGTAATACATAGTGGAACCATCATCCATGTACATGTTGTTGTTTATTTATTGAACAACCTTTCTTTTTTCTTTTTTATCATTTTATTTTTATGTAATTAAATGTTTTGACCGAAGATAACACAATACAACCACAGTAGTGTTGTACATGAATACATTATTATATGTACTAGTATTAACATTAACATTTCATAACATTAACATTAACTGAAATGCTGTACCACAATAACATATCTACAAATTGCATTTCATGCCAATAAAACAATCTGAATTTGAATTTGATATTCCCGTGGAGAACAGAGAGGAAAGAGCAAAACTCATAGATTTAGAAGTAGATGAATGTATATTCCTATTAACATTCTACGATGACTTTACCCCGTGGTGTTTGTGCCAAGCATAATGTCTGCTGACGGGCAGCAGGTATCACATATGAACTATGAAACAGTCCCATTAGACCCACGTGCTGAACGTGGCAAGTGGCAAACAGGAAGAAAAGGTCATTGATCAGATGTGATTTAAAACAGAGGGGGAGGGAGGTGGGGAAGGGAAGAAGGATGGATGAAGGGAAGGATGGTGGGGAAGGGAAGAAGGATGGATGAAGGGAAGGATGGTGGGGAAGGGAAGAAGGATAGATGAAGGGAAGGATGGTGGGGAAGGGAAGAAGGATGGATGAAGGGAAGGATGGTGGGGAAGGGAAGAAGGATGGATGAAGGGAAGGATGGTGGGGAAGGGAAAGAGGATGGATGAAGGGAAGGATGGTGGGGAAGGGAAGAAGGATGGATGAAGGGAAGGATGGTGGGGAAGGGAAGAAGGATGGATGAAGGGAAGGATGGTGGGGAAGGGAAGAAGGATGAAGGGAAGGATGATGAAAGGGAAGGATGGTGGGGAAGGGAAGAAGGATAGATGAAGGGAAGGATGGTGGGGAAGGGAAGGAGGATGGATGAAGGGAAGGATGGTGGGGAAGGGAAAGAGGATGGATGAAGGGAATGATGGTGGGGAAGGGAAGGAGGATGGTTGAAGGGAAGGAAGGATGGTGGGGAAGGGAAGAAGGATGGATGAAGGGAAGGAAGGATGGTGTGGAAGGGAAGGATGGATGAAGGGAAGGATGGTGGGGAAGGGAAGAAGGATGGATGAAGGGAAGATGGATGGATGAAGGGAAGGATGGTGGGGGAAAAGAAGGAGGCGGGACATGTGAGGGTATGAAAATGGGAAAAACATGATACACAACTTTGAGTGACATTTCCATTTGACGTTCACTCCACCTGCAGTAGGAGCGATGTCGGTCTCTGCCTTCCTCTCTGGCTGTTTGTTACAATAGTTAAAGTGAAAACCCCAGACCCACACAACAAAGCCCCTTTCCATCCTTGTTGTCTAACTATCTAATGTGTCTCTCTCTAATAGAGAACCATTGTTGCATGCTTTCTCCTCCGTTTTCCCCCTCTCCTTTCATTTCTCCTTTCCCTCACTCTCTCTGGTCCTTCTCCCAGGAAGCCATAAATACATGCTTTCCAGGGCACTGCTAGTGATGATGACATACCGATGTGCATGCAGCCTCAGTATGTCTAACGACATATTGCGGCACCTGCTCCAAGCGGCACCTGCTTATAACGACAAGTCAGATGAATAAAAACGAGAGGAGAGCAGAGGTGGGAGGGAGTGATAGGGTGATGCAGTGATACTGGGGGACTAAATTACACTATCGTCTTCGTCTCAGCGTCGTTTAGAGGGTGGAAGTTGATATGACGGCCATTCTCCCAGTTCCTTACTTATTCATGCTGAGTGAGGCCTTGAGTTGAGTGACTGCCAGACCTTGACCAAATAAGATAAAAGTCTCTTTTGTTCATCCATCAGGTTGTCACAGTGATTCTCTCTCTCTCTCTCTCTCTCTCTCTCTCTCTCTCTCTCTCTCTCTCTCTCTCTCTCTCTCTCTCTCTCTCTCTCTCTCTCTCTCTCTCTCTCTCTCTCTCTCTCTCTCTCTCTCTCTCTCTCTCTCTCTCTCTCTCTCTCTCTCTCTCTCTCTCTCTCTCTCTCTCTCTCTCTCTCTCTCTCTCTCTCTCTCTCTCTCTCTCTCTCTCTCTCTCTCTCTCTCTCTCTCTCTCTCTCTCTCTCTCTCTCTCTCTCTCTCTCTCTCTCTCTCTCTCTCTCTCTCTCAATTTCAATTCAAGGGCTTTATTGGCATGGGAAACATGTGTTAACATTGCCAAAGCAAGTGAGGTAGACAACATACAAAGTGATAAAGTGAAAAACAACAAAAATTAACAGTAAACATTACACATACAGAAGTTTCAAAACAGTAAAGACATTACAAATGTCATATTATATATATATACAGTGTTCTAACAATGTACAAATGGCTAAAGGACACAAGATAAAATAAATAAGCATAAATATGGGTTGTATTTACAATAGTGTTTGTTCTTCACTGGCTGCCCTTTTCTCGTGGCAACAGGTCACAAATCTTGCTGCTGTGATGGCACACTGTGGAATTTCACCCAGTAGATATGGGAGTTTTTCAAAATTGGATTTGTTTTCGAATTCTTTGTGGATCTGTGTAATCTGAGGGAAATATGTCTCTCTAATATGGTCATACATTGGGCAGGAGGTTAGGAAGTGCAGCTCAGTTTCCACCTCATTTTGTGGGCAGTGAGCACATAGCCTGTCTTCTCTTGAGCGCCATGTCTGCCTACGGCGGCCTTTCTCAATAGCAAGGCTATGCTCACTGAGTCTGTACATAGTCAAGGCTTTCCTTAATTTTGGGTCAGTCACAGTGGTCAGGTATTCTGCCGCTGTGTACTCTCTGTGTAGGGCCAAATAGCATTCTAGTTTGCTCTGTTTTTTTGTTAATTCTTTCCAATGTGTTAAGTAGTTATCTTTTTGTTTTCTCATGATTTGGTTGGGTCTAATTGCGCTGCTGTCCTGGGGCTCTGTAGTGTGTGTTTGTGTTTGTGAACAGAGCCCCAGGACCAGCTTGCTTAGGGGACTCTTCTCCAGGTTCATCTCTCTGTAGGTGATGGCTTTGTTATGGAAGGTTTGTGAATCGCTTCCTTTTAGGTGGTTGTAGAATTTAACAGCTCTTTTCTGGATTTTGATAATTAGTGGGTATCGGCCTAATTCTGCTCTGCATGCATTATTTGGTGTTCTACGTTGTACACGGAGGATATTTTTGCAGAATTCTGCGTGCAGAGTCTCAATTTGGTGTTTGTCCCATTTTGTGAAGTCTTGGTTGGTGAGCGGACCCCAGACCTCACAACCATAAAGGGCAATGGGCTCTATGACTGATTCAAGTATTTTTAGCCAGATCCTAATTGGTATGTTGAAATTTATGTTTCTTTTGATGGCATAGAATGCCCTTCTTGCCTTGTCTCTCAGATCGTTCACAGCTTTGTGGAAGTTACCTGTGGTGCTGATGTTTAGGCCAAGGTATGTATAGTTTTTTGTGTGCTCTAGGGCAACAGTGTCTAGATGGAATTTGTATTTGTGGTCCTGGTGACTGGACCTTTTTGGAACACCATTATTTTGGTCTTACTGAGATTTACTGTCAGGGCCCAGGTCTGACAGAATCTGTGCATAAGATCTAGGTGCTGCTGTAGGCCCTCCTTGGTTGGTGACAGAAGCACCAGATCATCAGCAAACAGCAGACATTTGACTTCGGATTCTAGCAGGGGAGGCCGGGTGCTGCAGACTTTTCTAGTGCCCTCGCCAATTCGTTGATATATATGTTGAAGAGGGTGGGGCTTAAGCTGCATCCCTGTCTAACCCCACGACCCTGTGTGAAGAAATGTGTGTGTTTTTTGCCAATTTTAACCGCACACTTGTTGTTTGTGTACATGGATTTTATAATGTCGTATGTTTTACCCCCAACACCACTTTCCATCAGTTTGTATAGCAGACCCTAATGCCAGATTGAGTCGAAGGCTTTTTGAAATCAACAAAGCATGAGAAGACTTTGCCTTTGTTTTGGTTTGTTTGATTGTCAATTAGGGTGTGCAGGGTGAATACATGGTCTGTTGTACGGTAATTTGGTAAAAAGCCAATTTGACATTTGCTCAGTACATTGTTTTCATTGAGGAAATGTACGAGTCTGCTGTTAATAATAATGCAGAGGATTTTCCCAAGGTTACTGTTGACACATATTCCACGGTAGTTATTGGGGTCAAATTTGTCTCCACTTTTGTGGATTGGGGTGATCAGTCCTTGGTTCCAAATATTGGGAAGATGCCAGAGCTAAGTATGATGTTAAAGAGTTTTAGTATAGCCAATTGGAATTTGTTGTCTGTATATTTGATCATTTCATTGAGGATACCATCACCACCACAGGCCTTTTTGGGTTGGAGGGTTTTTATTTTGTCCTGTAACTCTTTCAATGTAATTGGAGAATCCAGTGGGTTCTGGTAGTCTTTAATAGTTGATTCTAAGATCTGTGTTTGATCATGTATATGTTTTTGCTCTTTATTCTTTGTTATAGAGCCAAAAAGATTGGAGAAGTGGTTTACCCATACATCTCCATTTTGGATAGATAATTCTTCGTGTTGTTGTTTGTTTAGTGTTTTCCAATTTTCCCAGAAGTGGTTAGAGTCTATGGATTCTTCAATTGCATTGAGCTGATTTCTGACATGCTGTTCCTTCTTTTTCCGTAGTGTATTTCTGTATTGTTTTAGTGATTCACCATAGCTCTCTCTCTCTCTCTCTCTCTCTCTCTCTCTCTCTCTCTCTCTCTCTCTCTCTCTCTCTCTCTCTCTCTCTCTCTCTCTCTCTCTCTCTCTGTCTCTCTCTCTCTCTCTCTCTCTCTTTCTCTCTCTCTCACTCTCTCACTCTCTCTCTCTCTCATATATATATATATATATATATATATCTTTCCCTCTATATCTCTTGCCCTCTCTTTCCATCTCTCTCCCAGCGTGGGCCCAGGAACAGGAGTCCAAGGTTAAAGACAGTAGGAGGATCCAGATTGGGTTACGTTATGGAGATGATGAATGAGAGTGTCATCCCCGTCACCTTTCTGACTTCACACCGTCTAGATCAGTAACCATCAGCCTGCCACACATTAATATTAAACACCATCAAGCATCAGGAGGACCTGGCCCAGCCCCAGCCATAACAAACCACCTCTGTCTTCAATAGAACTTCCTCCTTCTCAGCAATGGCTCGCCAATATTTAACATGATCCAATAAACCTAGCCAAAGATGAGCCAACGGGCCCAGTCTGGAATGATAACCTATTCTTCATAGTCTACTTATAGCCATATAGGACTGGGGAAGACTCATTTAACCTCTTTCAGTCTCTCCCCAAGGATGACAAAAACAATACTCAGCATGCAACAGTAAACAGGAAGGGGATGTTTGTTGTTGTGAGTTGTCCTCAAACAGTGTGAATTTGTAATGAGTGTGAGTGTGTGAGAATGTATTAGAAATGGACCGAGGGCCACGAAATAAACAGGTTCAATAGGTGGGAAATATCCCAAATAAATGTTGATTTACCCCTAAAACGTTCAGACAAATGTTCTCCTGTGTATTGTAATGACATTTTACACCAGATGATTTTAGGGCGAGCCGGGCACACTAATAAAATTACATTAGTGATGAAGAAAATAGGAATCATTGCCTGTATCTCTTCCTCTACACCCCCGTCACACATCACTCCACTCGCAAACGCCTCTCTTCCGGAAAAAATTAAGGGAAACTGAAAACGCAGCAGAAATCATCGGAACGTGTAGAGTGGCATGTGGAACGCTAAATTGGATTCAATTAGTGCCTCATTCCTGCTGGGACCATTCATATGCATTATGGAGAGGACAAGAGCAGAGGAAAAAAGGGGAGGGGAACGGGATGTGCTGAGGTACATTATAATTCACAACCCCTCTAACAGACAGCTGCCCAGAGGCTACTAATAGAATAATGCGTACCGCAGCCAGTTCAGCGTTCGGCTGAGAGTATAAGGATGTTGGATATGTTCTTTATTGCTTCAGACACACAAGCTGTTGGGCTTTCTGTCCAGCACATACAGTGTGTATGTCTCTGTCCAGTCTCTCTGTCTGTGTGCCTGTGTGTCTGCGTGCGTGTGTGTGTGTGTGTGTGTGTGTAGGCCTATAGTTGAGTAATGGACTCAGGCATCTCCTGTCTCATTCATTCTCCATCCTAGACTCTCCTGGTTATTTTTCTAGGTGTTAAAAGCAGAGAGCCGGGAGAGGGGCGACAGAGGGTGATGAGAGAGGGGGATGACAGAGGAAAATGGGGGGTGTCAGGGGGCCATTTGTGTGGCTTGTGAAAGCATTACCTAAACCCTTGCCCCTAAGCCTCTCCTCCGTTGTTTTATCAATGTGTCTGTCTGGAGGGTGTGTGTGAAGGGAGGCAGATGGGGGACATACGTTACGTGTATGTGTCTGTACGTGTACGTGTGCGTGTGCATGTGTGTGTGTGTGTACGTGTGTGTATGATTGTGGGTGTGTGAGTATGTGTGTGTGTTGACGGTGAGTAATAGGGATCTTTGTCTCTGGAGCCTCCTAAACATCATTACAGTCAGTCGTGTTTATATCACTGCACTAAGAGACATGTGTGACGGTGTGTGTGTACCTCTGGCCCTGCGGTTCCTGACACTACCCGTTCTGTTAGCCAGCCCAGCCAGCCCTGCTGCTAACTATCCATCCATCTCCCAGGTGCCTGCTTACTGTAACTCAGAACAGCTATGATATCTGCTGTGAGAAGAGAAGCAGTGTGTGTGTGTGTGTGTGGGACATACTGCTGTCTGTCTGTCTGCCTGTCTGTCTTCATTAATAGCAGCCTCTAGTATCCTGGGGAGAGAGGACAGATGGCTCATAAAAACATACCTCTTCCCGGTTTACGCTTCCTTTCCTGCGCTGAAATAAATATTCTCATCATTCTCCGTCTTTGCATGGTGGGGACAAATAGCAGAATAGACGCAAGGATGTGTTGATTTATCTGGGAAGATTTTACAACTTGTAGTCTACGTCTGGCATAACGGGAGCAATGATGAAGGAGTTGTGAGTAACATCACTTATCGGTAGCCTTTACATGTATCACAACTATGGGTGACTATCTGATTACAGTTGCTTCAAGATGTCCACCATTGTTCCTGTACCCAAGAAAGCAAAGATAACTGAACTAAATTACTATCGCCCCGTAGCACTCACTTCTGTCATCATGAAGTGCTTTGAGAGGCTAGTTAAGGACCATATCACCTCCACCTTACCTAACACCCTAGACCCACTTCAATTTGCATACCATCCCAATAGATCCATGGACGGCGCAATTGCCATAGCACTGCACACTGCCCTATCCCATCTGGACAAGAGGAATACCTATGTAATAATGCTGTTCATTGACTACAGCTCAGCCTTCAACCACATAGTACCCAAGCTCATCATAAAGCTCGGGGCCCTGGGTCTGAAACCCGCCCTGTGCAACTGGGCCTTGGACTTCGTAACGGGCGGTGAAGGTAAGCAACAGCACCTCCACTACGCTGATCCTCAACATCAGGCCCCGACAAGGGTGTGTGCTCAGCCCTCTCCTGTATTTCCTATTCACCCATGACTATGTGGCCACACATGTCTCCAAGACAATCACCAACTTTGCAGACGACATAACAGAGGTAGGCCTGATTACCAACAACGACGAGACAACCTACAGGGAAGAGGTGAGGGCCCTGGTGGAGTGGTGGCAGGAAAATAACCTCTCCTCAACGTCAACAAAACAAAAAAGTTGATTGTGGACTTCAGGATACAGCAGGGGGAGCACGCCACCATCCACATCGACGAGGCCGCAGTGGAGGTGAAAAGCTTCAAGTTCCTCAGTGCACACATCACTGACTATCTGAAATGGTCCACCAACACAGACAGGAGGCTGAATAAATGTGTCTTGACCCCTAAGAATCTCACAAACCTTTACAGATGCACCATTGGCATCCTGTTGGGCTGAATCACCGCCTGGTACGGCAACTGCACCATCCATAACCGTAGGGCTCTCCAGAGGGTGGTGAGCTCTGCCCAACGCATCATCGGGGGCACACTGCCTGCCCTCCAGGACATCTACAGCAGAGGGTGTCACAGGAAGGCCAGAAAGATCATCAAGGACCTCAGCCACCCGAGCCACGGCCTGTTCACCTCGCTACCATCCAGAAGGCGAGGTCAGTACAGGTGCATCAAAGCTGGGACCGAGAGACTGAAAAACATCTCCAGGCAATCAGACTGTTAAATAGTCACCACTAGCCGGCCTCCGCCCAGTACCGTGCACTGAACTTTATTCACTGTCACTAGTCGGCTACCACCCAATTACTCAACCCTGCACCTTAGAGGCTATTGCATATGTACATAGACATGGAACACTGGTCACTTTAATAACAGAACACTGGTAACTTTAATAATGTTTACATACTGTTTTGCCCATTTAATTCGTATGGATAGTATTCTAGTCAAGGCCTATCCTATTTAACTATTGCTGTACATAATATATTTTATTCTACGTATTCTTCAGATGTACTACATATTATATCCATATACTGTCCATAATGTCTATACATAATGTCTATACATCATACTGTATGCATTGTCATCCTAATATTTCAATATTTCTTAATTCCACTCTTTTACTTTTTTAGATTTGTGTGTATTGTTAGATATTACTGCACTGTTGGAGCTAGGAACACAAGTATTTCGCTACACCCGCAATAACATCTTCTAAATATGTGTAAGTGACCGATAAAATGTGATATATTTTAATTAAAGAAAGGGTTTTCTTTGATCACTTTAAATAGAGAGAATGTGTGTGAGACAGAAAGTGAAAGACAGCGAGAGAGAGAGAGAGAGAGAGAGAGAGAGAGAGAGAGAGAGAGAGAGAGAACATAAGACACTGACCTCTCCGCCCTCTTTCCCACCTTTCGAATTTGTTACTTCATGGTCTCCAATCTTCCGTGGGCTTTGCTTTGCCCAACACTGATAAAAACAGTTCCTTACATCTCCCCTCCTCACCCTGCTACTAACCCTAACCCCAAACTGGAAACACACCTCACCCACCACAGACAGGGTTCACATCTTGAAATTAGGTTCAGAGAGGTTTACCACACGGATAGGGAGACCGGGACAGACTTAGTTTCCGTCTAGGAATGGGGTCTTGGAAGGGGGTTCTGGGAAGGAAGCCTTCAGGGCCGGAGTGGTATTTACAAAATAATGGGATAATGGCAGAACAGTGGTGACAGAGTTAAGGCAGCTGCAGCTCAGATTGTGTGTGTGTTTGTTTGTGTGGTCCAAACACTGGCACGTCCTAGACTACATTATTGTCCATCAGTGCAACCAAAAGCAGGTACTAAGTGAACTGACCCATGCTGAACTGACCACCGCTTGATTAGGTCCAAGCTCCGAATTGAGATTTGCCCACGCCACCCAAGGAAGGCCTTGAATAAGCGACTCAACAGTAATGCCCTTAAAAACCCTTCCACCATAATCACTTGGGCCGTCTCCTCTACACCAAACTCCCCCCAACCCTCTCGGATTGATGAGAACGCTTCTGACATTCACACACTCCTACAAAACAAACGCCAAGCCCACAAAGCCCTCCCGTCCAACCCAGACACCCCCACTTTCCAATCCTCCCTCTCCCAGGGTCAAAACATCTGATGAAATCAAAAGTATAACAGACAAAAACAACACCCAAGGGTTCTATGCTGCCATTAAAGCCCTCTACGGCCCTCAAAAACAAGTCATCACTTCAGTCAGGTCTGCCCATGGAAACACACTTTTCAAGACCACCAGAGGATCTCAGAGAGATGGTTAGAGCACTTTGGAAACCTCCTTAACCACACTAACTCAACAAACCTGCTCATCCTGTACACACTCCCACATCCCAACCATTCATGAACTCGACACCCCACTACAGTTTTCTGAGGTCCACCAGACGATTAAAATCCTAAAAGATAAGAAAGGTGCTGGACCAGACGGCATCCCAGCTGAAATCCTTAAGCAATATCTCCTCTTGTGCCAAATTCCACCTCCTCACCAAAGCCATCTGGCTGTCTGAACCAACCCACAGGAACGGAAGGATGACGATATTGTAGTCATGTACAAGAAGGGTGACAAAGCAGCTTGTGGTAACAGCAGAGGCATCTCCCTTCTTTCAGTGAGAAGGAAGGTTTTTTAATTTTTTTATTTAACCTTTGCTTAACCTTTATTTAACTAGGCAAGTCAGTTAAGAACAAATTCTTATTTACAATGACGGCCTACCCCGGGCCAAACCCGGCCAACGCTGGGCCAATTGTGTGCCGCCCTGTGGGATTCCCAATCACGGCCGGATGTGATGCAGCCTGGATTTGAACCAGGTACTGCAGTGATGCCCCTTGCACTGAGATGCAGTGTCTTAACTTCTTTGAGGTAGGGGGCAGTATTTTCATGTCCGGATGAAAAGCGTGCCCAGAGTAAACTGCCTGCTACTCAGGCCCAGATGCTAGGTTATGCATATTATTAGTAGATTTGGATAGAAAACACTGAAGTTTCTAAAACTGTTTGAATGTCTGAGTATAACAGAACTCATATGTCAGGCAAAATCCTGAGAAAAAATCCAACCAGGAAGCGGGAAATCTGAGGTTTGTAGGTTTCCAAGTCTTAGCCTATCCAATATACAGTGTCTGTGGGGTCATATTGCACTTCCTAAGGCTTCCAGTAGATGTCAACTGTCTTTAGAACCTTGTTTCAGGCTTCTACTGTGAAGTGGGAGAGAATGAGAGCTGATTAAGTCATTTTTTATACTGATAACAAGTTCAAACAGGTGCCATTAATACAGGGAACGAGTGGAGGACAGAGGAGCCTCTTAAAGAAGTTACAGGTCTGTGAGAGCCCGAAATCCACCATAATTTGCAAATAAATTCATTAAAAATCCTACAATGTGATTTTCTGGAGAAAAAAAATTCTCATTTTGTCTGTCATAGTTGAAGTGTACCTATTTTAAGTGGGAGAACTTGCACAATTGGTGGCTGACTAAATACATTTTTGCCCCACTGTACATCGTTTGAGATGTTTCTACGAACTGTAATATAACTTTTTTGACTTTGTCTGGACCTAGTGCCTGCGCATTTGGATTACTGTACTAAATGCGCGAACAAAAAGGAGGTATTTGGACATAAATGATGGACTTTATCGAACAAAACTAACATTTATTATGGAACTGGGATTCCTGGGAGTGCATTCTGAAGAGGATCATCAAAGGTAAGTGAATATTTATAATTTATAATTATTCCATGCTGTGCTTTTGTCGTAAAGCTTTTTTGAAATCTGACACAGCGGTTGCATTAAGGAGAAGTATATCTTTAATTCCATGCATAACAGTTGTATTTTCATCAACATTTATGATTTGTATTTCTGTAAATTGACGTGGCTCTCTGCACTTTCACCAGATGTTTTGGAGGCAAAACATAACAAAGCGCCAATGTAAACAGAGATGTTTGGATATAAATATGAACTTTACATACATGTATTGTGTTACATGAAGTCCTATGAGTGCCATCTGATGGAGATCATCAAAGGTTAGTGATTCATTTTATCTCTATTTCTGCTTTTTGTGACTCCTCTCTTTGGCTGGAAAAATGTCTGTGTTTTTTTGTGACTAGGTGCAGACCTAACATAATCGCATGGTATGCTTTTGTCGTAAAGCCTTTTTGAAATCGGACACTGTGTTGGGATTAACAACAAGCTTATCTTTAAAATGGTGTATAACACATGTATGTTTGAGGAATTTAAATTATGAGATTTCTGTTGTTTGAATTTGGTGCCTTGCACTTTCACTGGATGTTGGTCAGGTGGGATGTTAGCATCCCACGTACCCTAGAGAGGTCAAAGCACTGCACCACTCGGGAGCCCAAGGTCATTGCAAGGATAATGTGCTATCTACTCATGTAGCACCTATCTGAAAACTTCCTCCCAAAATCACAGCGCAGCTTCAGGAAAGGCAGGAGCACCACCGACATGATTTTTTGTGGCCAAACAAATGCAAGAAAAGTGCCAGGAACAAAACCAAGACCTCTACATGGCTTTGATAAACCTCGTCAAAGCCTTTGACACCATCAAACGTGAGATGCTCTGGCAGCAGCTCACCAAACTTGAGTTGCCTCCCAAGTTTCTGAGTGTCTTAAAACAATTCCATGAAGGAATGCACGCCAGAGTGGTGCTTGGTGGGCATCAATCAGAGCCCTTTAGCGTAGAGGTTGGGGTCAAGCAAGGCTGTGTTCTGGCTCCAGGTCGTTTTTAACATGTTCCATTTCTGCAGTTACAAGCCTGTCAAACAACTCCCTTGGCTCAACCGACGGAATCCAGCTACAGTACCATCTGTATGGAAACCTCTTCAAGACCACACAAAAAACAGAACCCAAACAGATCTTTGAATTCAGTCTGGCTCATACCCCAGAATCCATACAACACACCTTCAACCTGGTCTCTTCCACCTGTCGACCTCCAAGACAATACACAAAACACAGAAATAATTGCACAACTCTAATCCACATCCCCCCCACTCCATTCTTTCATCACTGGTGGTGTTCTCCTCAAAGATGTACCCCATTTCACCTACCTTGGCGCTGTCCTCTCTCTGGCGTGCTCCATAGAGGAACAAGTCTCTGCTTCCATCGGATGACTCGGGGCCAGGGTTTTGGAAAATGTAAACCTCAAGACCAATACCAAAGTGGCAGTATAGAATGTGTCTCCACCTGCTTTATGGCTCAGAAACCTGGACCCCATATAGGCAACACATAAACATCTTGGAAGCATTTCACATCAGAAACCTCAAGACCCACACCAAAGGGGCAGTATACAATGTGTCTCCACCTGCTTTATGGCTCAGAAACCTGGACCCCATATAGGCAACACATAAACATCTTGGAAACCTTTCAAATCAGATGCCTACAACGCATCTTAGGGCTAACCTGGGAGGACAGAGTACCCCATAACGATATCCTTACCAACACCAAGTTGACCGACTCCTCTGTTGGCTCGGCCACGTGATCCGAATGCCTGAACACTGCCTCCCCCGCCGATATCTCTAAGGCCAGCTAAGTGCAGACAAGCGCTCTGCTGGAGGTCAGAGGACCTGCTGAAGCACTGTAACATCCATCCCTCTATCCTGAAAAACCTAGAAGACAGCATCTTACATAGGAGATGCGAGAGATGCAGCCAAAGACACCAACGTGCAGCTGGGACAACGCCATCCGACTCCCAACACACGTTTCTCAGCTCCCACATCGGCCCCCACAACCACATGAAGTGGCACAAGCGGCAATTGCGCTAACCTACCCCTACCCCCCATCCACAAGAGGAGCATTCTTCATCATCAACATCGATGGACTAAGAGTGTGTGTGTGTGAACAGACACCCACCAGGGTAGTGAAAAGATAGTGCTTCTGTATAAGTGTGTGTGGCCGTGCCGTTCTCTCAGTTGTTTTATGGGGTATCAGTCATGCTTCATTACAGTTAGACTGTTAAGGTATGGGAGGTCAGCTCTCTCAGTTGTTAAAGGGTTATCTGTGCTTAGTTAGGTTAATCACAGAACATTATCAGATATGTTACTACTTTGCTGTGGGTTGTAAGTTGCTACTTTCAGCTTGCCAGCAATATTACATTAGTCATGCGTCATTACCAGCTCCTAATGTGGTTGCTATGGAATGCAACAGTAGATATGGTTGCTATGGAATGCTATAATGCAACAGTATATATTTATATAGCTCTGAAATGGGTTGCCAGTGCACAGTGAAACATTTATAAGCTGTAACTCTCTAATCATTTGACCCATATAGAGACCATGGTGCTATCTTTATAAAAGTGTCTATAGTCAGTACATCTGACCCTCACACACTTATACTGTACATCTGTTACTGGTTATCATGTGACTCTCTCTGACCCCTACTCACTAATCCATTTCAACTGTAAAGGAATCTCATGGTCACGTGTCTTCCTTTCTATTTCTACCAGGCCCGTGGACAGAGGGAGGAGTGGGCTTGAAAATAGTGTTAAAATAACATGACAGTCTCATCATCCTCCTGACACCCAAGAGGACACCAGCGAAGCTGACATACACAACGTGCCATTTCATCCCTCCTGCATCACCCAGCCTTGGACTTCATTACTCAGCACTAGGATATCATATGCAGTAGGTAACATTTATAGATGGTGGCAAAAATACAATAAAATCATATATTTTTTATATTCATTTGTTGTCAGCATACAGTAGATAGACTAATAAAAGTGATTAGCAATCTAACATGTACTTGTGTATTTTAATATGTGTATTCAGTTGAGGGAATATAGTGTAAGACCCTATAGGGGGGTGATTTAGTGTTACATGTTAATGGTTAGCATTGGTCATGTTTCTGCTGTTCTTAACAACATGTTAAGAAGTGCCATGGCTGAATATAAATACTAGGGGATTTTGGAGGGGATGACCCTTAAAGTTCAATGTTACAGTTTAGATGGTTAAGAAGTTCAAGGTCAGGCTGCTATGGAAGTGCAGCCCAGATCTGTTTGTGTGTGTGTGTGTGTGTGTGTGTGTGTGTGTGTGTGTGTGTGTGACATACCTGGGCACACCCAGGGCACTCGTTTCCGTTCTCGCAGGTCCTGCGACGTGATTGGATGCCGCCTCCGCAGGGCACTGTGCAGCGTTCCCATGCCGACCAGGCCGACCAATAGACATGAGGCGGGCAGGGCAGGTGCTCGTTACAATACCTAGGAAGGACAAAGACCACAGCGGATGAGTGTGTGTGTGTGTGTGTGTGTGTGTGTGTGTGTGTGTGTGTGTGTGTGTGTGTGTGTGTGTGTGTGTGTGTGTGTGTGTGTGTGTGTGTGTGTGAGAATACGAGTACACACAGAGAGGCTATGGGAGTGCTGGGGGCCATGTGCAATCTGAGGTCTTTACTTTGTCCAATAGTATCCCTGAGTAAGTCTGTCTTTGGAATGGTTGGTTGTAAATAAGTGGTATTTTTTACATGATACACAACAGTACAATTATAAAAGAGGGACACTGGGCTTCTGAAACCTTACCATATTTTAGACCGCAAGCTAAGGCAGCGAACCAACATAGCTTTTAAGGAGTTGGAGCTACTGATGCCACAAGACAACAATGACTATAGAGCACTTCTGTACAGTCCAAAGACAGACAGACCGACAGACAGACTTACAGACAAATGTTAACAAGTTAACTCCATTAAAACAAAGATCTTTTACAGACCGAAGTTTATTGCTTTTATGTCGCCATCAACGACAGAGAAATGACACACTATTAAACTAGAATTACTAGAATTGAACAAAGCCTGCAAATGCACCATGTATGTGGTAACCCATTTTGATATTCCTCTGAAATTCAGACTTAAACATGCATGTAATGTGCCTTCATGAAAGTTATATCTTAATGAGTCTACATGCATATCTCACATATTTTAATGGTGCTGCCTTTGAAAAAGCCACATAGACTCATGAATCATGTTTAATTACAATATTTAATTATTACTGTACTGTTCCATAGGTTAATTAGTGGAGTTCATTACCCAAAAATGTGATGCTATTGATAGTCTAATTATTGCCTATATACTTACACAAACTACAACTTCAGCAGTGTTTGTGTAACCATGAAAAACATTTTATGTTGGATAAAAACTTTAGTGATGGTGACTCACGCAGATTTCCCTTACCTCATCGTGTCTGAGATTTGACTCCGAGAGAAAGAGATAGGCCTTGTTATATCTGCTTATACATATAACAGATAACACACACTGTGTACAAAACATGAAGATCTGCTCTTTCCATGACATAGACCTGCAAGGTGAATCCAGGTGAAAGCTATGATCTCTTATTGATGTCACTTGTTAAATCCACTTCAATCAGTGTAGATGAAGGGGATGAGACCGGTTAAAGAACGATTTTTAAGCCTTGAGACAATTGAAACGTGCCACACAAAAGAAAACGGGGTATGGTAGTAGGTACCAGGCACACCAGTTTGTGTCATGAACTGCAACGCTGCTTGGTTTTTCACACTCAACAGTTCCCTGTGAGTATTAAGAATGGTCCACCACCCAAAGGACATGCAGCCAACGACACAACTGTGGGAAGCATTGGAGTTAAAATGGGCCACCTAGCAGAGTCCATGCCCCAATGAATTCAGGCTGGGGAGGTTCCTAATGTTTGCTATACTTAGTGTATATTATGTTGCTTTCTGGAGCGCAATGAAAAGTTGAAATAGGAAAACATTGGTGCATTACTCTGTTTTTCTATAAACCTATTTACATGAAAGTGCCTGAGATTCGGCTGAGGAAAGGGGAGAAAGAGAGAGAGATAGAGCAAGAGATGACAGAGCGAGAAAGAAAAAGAGAGCGAGAGGAAGGTAGAACGGGAGAGGGAGGGAAGCACCGATTGCAGGAAAAACGAGAAAGCGAAAGAAAGAGAGGGGGTGAAAGGGATGGGATATAATGCAAATGGTAGCGATATTAGCATTGATCTGCAGGGTCCCCTGATGAGCCTCAGAATGGAAGAGTCAGACCTAAGCCAGATCCATAGTAAATAGATTTAGAGCTTCGCTAAACTCATCGTCAATCCAGCCATGCAAATTGTTCTGCTCACTGATTAGATTAGCCTTTGTAAAATGCAACGGCCTCCCCCTCCCTCCTTCTCCCTCAGTAAAACTGGGGAGGAAGTCAAGAAGAAAATGGTACTAATAATTTGCCTATAGGAGCTGAGTAAGCAGGGGAATACAGTGGACATGTGCTGAGGGGGATGCTAGCATAAGGTACATAAACCTGAGCATTAGCCAGCCAGACTTCTGCCCCATGGCATTGACTGATTGGTTTTTATAACGGTTTCTCTTCCTACAGCCAGCAAACAAGGACAAACTGCTGGGATGCCCCTGGTCAGGTACTCAGACAGTTGGGTGTGAAAAGAGTGACTTTTCATCATTGATATATACACTACATGACCAAAAGTATGTGGACACCTGCTTTTCAAACATCTCATTCCAAAATCATGGGCATTAATATGGAGTTCATCCCAAAGGGGTTCGATGGGGTTGAGGTCAGGGCTTTGTGCAGGCCAGTCAAGTTCTTCCACACTGATCTCGACAAACCATTTGTGTATGGACCTTTATGCATGAGGGCACTGTCATGCTGAAACAGCAAAGGGCCTTCCCCAAACTGTTGCCACAAAGTTGGAAGCACAGTTTGTGTATGGACCTTTATGCATGGGGGCACTGTCATGCTGAAACAGCAAAGGGCCTTCCCCAAACTGTTGCCACAAAGTTGGAAGCACAGAATTGTCTAGAATGTTATTGTCTAGAATGTCATTGTACGCTGTAGTTCACTGGAACTAAGGGGCCTAGCACGAAGCGTGAAAAACAGCCCCAGACTAATATTCCACCCCCACCAAACTTGACAGTTGGCACTATACATTGGGCAGGTAGTGCTCTCCTGTTATGTGCCAAACCCAGATTCGGTGTGATTCATCACTCCAGGGAACGCGTTTCCACTGCTCCAGAGTCCAATGTCGGCGAGCTTCACACCTTCAGAAAGTATTCATACCCCTTGACTTATTCCACATTTTTGTTGTGTTAAAGCCTGAATACATTTTTTACAATACTCTATAACACACAATACCCTATGATGACAAAGTGCAATCACCATTAAATACTCTTAAAAACAATGTTGAAAACAGGATCATTTTATTGTTCGCTAACTTCGCTGGGTTGGAGAAAAAAGTACATTACCTCTACTTATCACTATTTTTAGCCAACTGTACAAAGCTTCTGCCGGTAGCTTGCAAAGTAAACATCAGCTAATGGTACATTGGCAAATACGTTCTTCGTTGCTTGACAGACAGAGCCCACAAAGGATGGGAAATTAACCTAAACCACTCATACTTGTCAGGTATAGTTAACGTTTATTTTATATCACTCAAATATTCAATTAATGGTGGCCAATATTGAGAGATATCAACTGATGCTTACTGATTATGAAAAGCATGTAGTTACTTGCTGTGTAACTGATGATAAAGCTAACTGTGTGCAATTGTTTTGCATGGAAAAATGGGAAATGTCTAGTTCTGACTATGCTCTTCAAGAGGTGATGATATTAAAACCAAATAGTGTTAACATTTATTAAACAATCCCTTGAAAACAGCACAGAGTTGTCAATAGTTTTAGAGGAGCTGGGGGTCTCCCTGCCCCCCCAGCAAGAAAACCGAACGCTCTGCACCGTATTTTGACGCTACACTTAAGCTCTAACTACAGCCATCAGGCTTTATAAATAAAGTGTGCCTGTACATCTGAGATGAATATCTATTAAAGGAGGCTCTACGGCCACAGCAGAAAAACCCTCCACCCTATTCCTAGCATTAAAGGGAGAGCGCACTGCCAAAATCAAAGAGGTCCAACGTATAGCTGAGTCTACATTCCACACCATTTGTTCTGTACATCTGTATTTGCATTCGGTGGGAATCACTACATGCCTTTAACAAGTCAAAACAGTTTGCCTTTCAATTAGGACAGAAATGAGAGGAGATAGATAGATAGATAGATAGATAGATAGATAGATAGATAGATAGATAGATAGATAGATAGATAGATAGATAGATAGATAGATAGATAGATAGATAGATAGAGCAGACAGAATGAGAGAGAGGACAGTAAGAGAGAGAGACAATGTTAACACATTTCCCATGCCAATAAAGCCCCTTGAATTGAATTGAGAGAGAGAGAGAGAGAGAGAGGGAGAGAGAGCAGACAGAGCATGAGCAGAATCAAGAAAACCTACTCTTTTGGAACAGACAGACCCTTCTCCCCTGCAAGATCAGAGTGATACAGCATATTTCATCAATTAACACGTGTCTCCCTCCACAGTGTGTAAAGCCACCAAGCCCTACTATAGGACCCTGATGGATTCTCTCATTCTCACAGCTCTACTGTTCAAGGTGTTTTATTGGCTGAGCAGGTAGTATGAAAGAAACAGAGATGGAGAGAGGGTCAAGGAGTGAAAGACTGAGGGAGAGAGAGAGATGGAGGGGGCAGGGTAGTCATAGTTATGAGTGCACTCGAACAAATGATACATCTACAGTCTCTTTTTCACCTTGAAAACTTGCTTCAGTCACCATGGAAACTCTTCAGTCATTTACAGCTCTGTTTTTTTCACACTTTCTTTCCATTTTTCTCACAGTCACATTTTTTAAATTATTTTTTTATTTTTTTATTTTACCAGGTAAGTTGACTGAGAACAAATTGTTCTACTATCTCATACACAAATGCCTTAAGCCTGTGTCACACAAAGCAATTTGGACACAATTTCTGTTGCAGATGCAAGTTCCAAGTGACATCATCTAAAGCACCTTTGCTGATACATGAGGCAATTCAAACGCAATTCAAATTGCATGCAACAGCCAATCCTGTTATCAATGGTGTAAAGTACTTAAGTAAAGATTATTTAAAGTACTACTTAAGATGTTTTTTGACTATTTATATTTTTGACAACTTTTACTTGTACTACATTCCTAAAGAAAATAATGTACTTTTTAATCCATACATTTTCACTGACAAAATTCTTTCCAATAGGTTGAGTAATTATCTTTTTGTTTTCTCATGATTTGGATAGGTCTAATTGTGTTGCTGTCCTGGGGTTTTATGGGGTCTGTTTGTGAACAGACCCCAGGACCAGCTTGCTTAGGGGGCTCTTCTCCAGGTTCATTTCTCTGTAGGTGATGGCTTTGATATGATATGGTGGTTGTAGAATTTAACGTCTCTTTTCTGGATTTTGATAATTAGCGGGCATCGGCCTAATTCTGCTCTGCATGTATTATTTGGTGTTTTACAAAATTTTAGCAGAATTCTGAATTCATCTCAATTTGGTGTTTGTTCCATTTTGTGAATTATTGGTTGGTGAGTGGACCCACGACCTCACAACCATAAAGGGAAATGGGTTCTATAACTGATTCAAGTAATTATAGCCAGATCCTAATTGGTATGTCGAATCTTATGTTCCTTTTAATGGTATAGAAGGCCCTTCTTGCCTTGTCTCTCAGATTGCACACAGCTTTGTGGAAGTGACCCATGGAGCTGGTGTTTAGGCCAAGGTATGTTACATTTTTTGTGTGCTCTAGGGCAACAGTGTTTAGATGGAATTTGTATTCGCGGTCATGGGAACTGGACCTTTTTTTGGAATACCATTATTTTTGTCTTACTGAGATTTACATTCAGGGCACAGGTCTGACAGAATCCGTGCAGAAGATCTAGGTGCTGCTGTAGGCCCTCCTTGGTTGGGGACAGAAGCACCAGATCATCAGCAAACAGTAGACATTTGACTTCAGATTCTAGTTGGGTGAGGCCGGCTGATGCAGACTGTTCTAGTGCCCTCGCCAATGTATGTTGAAGAGGGTGGGGCTTAAGAGGCATCCCTGTCTCACCCTCTGGCCCAGTGGAAAGAAATACGTGTGTTTTTTGCTCATTTTAACCGCACACTTGTTGTTTGTCTACATGGATTTTATAATGTCGTACGCTTTTCCCCCAACACCACTTTCCATCAATTTGTATAGCAGGCCCTCGTGCCAAATTGAGTCTAAAGCTTTTTTGAAATCAAGACTTTGCCTTTGTTTTGTTTTGTTTGTCAATTAAGGTGTGCAGGGTGAATACATGGTCTGTTGTACGGTAACATGGTAAAAAGTTAATTGGACATTTGCTCAGTACATTGTTTTCGCTGAGGAAATGTACGAGTCTGCTGTTAATGATAATGCAGCGGATTGTCCCACAGTTGCTGTTAGCGCATATCACATGGTAGTTATTAGGGTCAAATATGTCTCCACTTTTGTAGATTGGGGTGATCAGTCCTTGGTTCCAAATATTGGGGAAGTTGCCAGAGCTGAGGATGTGGTAAAGAGATAAGTGTCGCCAATTGGAATTTGTGGTCTGAATATTTTATAATTTCGTTTAAGATACCATCAACACCACAGGCCTTCTGGGTTGGAGGATTTGTATTTTGTCCTGTAGTTCATTCAATGTAAATTGGGGAATACAGTGGGTTCTGGAAGTCTTTAATAGTTGATTATAAGATTTGTATTTGATCATGTATATGTTTTTGCTGTTTGTTCGTTGTCATAGAGCCAAAAAGATTGGAGAAGTGGTTTATCCATACATCTCCGTTTTGGATAGATAACTCTTCGTGTTGTTGTTTGTTTAGAGTTTTCCAATTTTCCCAGAAGTGGTTAGATTCTATGGATTCTTCAATTACATTGAGCTGATTTCTAACGTGCTGTTCCTTCTTTTTCCGTAGTGTATTTCTGTATTGTTTTAGTGATTCAACATAGTGAAGCCGTAGGCGCAGGTTGTCTGGGTCTCTATATTTTTGGAAGGATACGTTTCTCAATTTCTTTCTTAGGTTTTCGCATTCTTCATCAAACTATTTGTAATTGTTGTTTCATTTTCTTAGGTTGTCTGCTTGAAAGTTTTAGATTTAATAGGGAAGCTGAGAGGTCAAATATACTGTTTTGGTTTTCTACTGTCAGGTTTACACCTTCACTATTATAGTGAAACATTCTGTCGAGGAAATAGTCTAGAAGGGATTGAATTCGTTGATGCCTAATTGTTTTTTGGTAGATTTCCACACTACTCTCCTTCCATCTACAGTTTAGCATTTCTTAATATTATTCAGTTCCTTTGTCTTTGATGCCTCATGACCGAGCAAAACTCTATCAAGTCGTGTGTGATTTTGCTATGATCTGATAGGGGTGTCAGTGGACTGTGAACACTCTAAGAGACTCTGGGTTGAGATCAGTGATAAAGTAGTCTACATTACTACTGCCAAGAGATGAGCTACAGGTGAAGTCAGAAGTCTACATACACTTAGGTTGGAGTCATTAAAACTCATTTTCAACCACTCCATACATTTCTTGTTAACAAACTATAGTTTTGGCAAGTTGGTTAGGACATCTACTTTGTGCATGACACAAGTCATTTATCCAACAATTGTTTACAGACAGATTATTTCACTTATAATTCACTGCATCACAATTCCAGTAGATCAGAAGATTACATACACTAAGTTGACTGTGCCTTTAAACAGCTTAGAAAAATGTAATGGCTTTAGAAGCTTCTGATAGGCTAATTGACATAATTTGAGTCAATTGGAGGTGTACCTGTGGATGTATTTCAAGGCCTACCTTCAAACTCAGTGCCTCTTTGCTTGACATCAAGGGGAAAAGAAAATAAATCAGCCAAGACCTCTGAAATCAAATTGTAGACCTCCACAAGCCTGTTTTATCCTTGGGAGCAATTTCCAAATGCCTGAAGGTATCATGTTTATCTGTACAAACAATGGTATGCAAGTATAAACACCATGGGACCACGCAGCCGTGATACCGCTCAGGAAGGAGACGTTTGAACCTACTTTGGTGCGAAAAGTGCATATCAAATCAAATTTTATTTGTCACATACACATGGTTAGCAGATGTTAATGCAAGTGTAGCAAAATGCTTGTGCTTCTAGTTCCGACCATGCAGTAATATCTAACATGTAATATAACCTAACAATTCCACAACAACTACCTTATACACACAAGTGTAAAGGAATGAATCCCAGAACAACAGCAAAGGACCTTGTGAAGATGCTGGAGGAAACAGGTACAGAGGTATCTATATCCACAGTACAACAAGTCCTAGATCGACATAACCTGAAAGGCCGGTCAACAAGGAAGAAGCCACTGCTCCAAAACCGCCATAAAAAAAGCCAGACTACGGTTTGCAACTGCACATGGGGACTAAGATCGTACTTTTTGGAGAAATGTCCTCTGGTCTGATGAAACAAAAATAGAACTGTTTGGCCATAATGACCATCATTATGTTTGCCATAGGAGCCCCCTTGAAGCCTACCATTGACTATGAACATACCCAGTCAGACAGAGCTGCAGGAGTTGTGACCAGTTTTTGTTGGTTATGTTGTCGTAGTTGTGTCTATGTAACAGTATAACTTTAGACCGTCCCCTCGCCCATACCCGGGCGCGAACCAGGGAACCTCTGCACACATCAACAACAGTCACCCACGAAGCATCGTTACCCATCGCTCCACAAAAGCCGCGGCCCTTGCAGAGCAAGGGGAACTACTACTTCAAGGTCTCAGAGCATGTGATGTCACCGATTGAAACGCTATTTAGCGCGCACCACCGCTAACTAAGCTAGCCATTTCACATCCGTTACATCTAGTGGGTATATGGGGGAGGAAATGTCACATCCAGGTAGGTGTTTGTCCTCGTGTGCTGAGGGTGTCAGGTTCTTGTCCAGTTCTGGCATTTAGGTCACCACAGACTAGTACATGTCCCTGGGCCTGGAAATGGTTGATCTCCCCCTCTAGGATGGAGAAGCTGTCATCGTTAAAGTATGGGGATTCTATTGGGGGTATATACATAGCATACATGAGGAAATTTTTCTCTGATTAGATAATACCCTTTTTAATTTCTTGCCAGATGCAAAATTTTCCTGTTTTGACTAATTTAATAGAGTGGGTTAGGTCTGCTCTATACCAAATTAGCATATCCCCTGAATATCTTTCCTGTTTCACACCTGGTAGTTTGGTGGAAGGGACTACCAGCTCTCTGTAACCTAGATGGCAATCAGTGGGTCCATCTTCTCTGTACCATGTGTCTTGTAGGATGACAATGTCTGTTTTTCCAATTTCTTTGATGAAGTCTGTGTTCCTGCTCTTTAGGCCAAAGACAGATGACCTTAGACCTTGTATATTCCAGGATGAGATAGTAAAAGCTTTGTGTTCCGTAGTGTCTAGTGTTGTTTTTGTGTGGTTTAGGCCCAGACCATCACAGTAGGTGTGAGCAGAGCATGTTGAGCATCTGATACATACCTCTTAGGTCGCAGAATGAGATATGGGCGGGTGTAATATTGTGGTTTGGGCCTGTTGCTCTGCTCACGGCTTGGGCATATGTCCAGCTGTCATGTTGAGGTCCTTGTCGCAGGGGCATGGGGCATGGGGTGGACAGAAGGGGCATAAGTCTGATATGTGGGGGCCTATATAGAGTGTGGCCAAGGTTTGCTTGGGGTGGTCTTAGCTGGTTGGGGTGTGGCTGGTGATGCTGTGGTCTGGGTGTAGTTCCTCTTGGCATGGGTTGTCTCAGGGCAGGTCCTTCAGGTGGGGGTCTTGCAGGTCTGGGAGGGTGTCTCGCTGGTCTCGGAGGGGTGTCCATTCTCTGTTGCTCCTGTGTGAGGGGCTGGAGCTACGGTTGAGGGTCCTTCAGGGTCCTGGCAAACAATGGGATGGCTGCCTTGTAGAGGTAGACCTGGTTGTAAAGTCCAGGGTAGAGTGGTGGGCCAGGTATACATTAGGTTTTGAGGCACAGTCTTGTGAAATGCTTGCATTCACCTGCTGTATGGTGGCAGGGTGAAAGTATTTTTGTGGTAGCAGGGTGGAGATAACCACTTGTGCTTTGGGGAAAGTGGAAGATGTTTTTTCAATCACTCCCTTGAGTGCTGTGGCCATCCTTTCCTGCTGCGTCCTCAGGTCATTTGTGCCCATGTGAATTATGATGTGGCTGGGGACCCTAGTCTGTCCCCTGACAACAGCTCCAGGGCATGCCTAGTGTTTGGTCACCAGAGTTTAGCAACTGTGTGTTTGTGAAAAAGTTGACCCTCTTGAATGTATTTGCCATTTGAGTCAATGAGGAGCACAATCTCTGGCTTTTGTATGTTCTCAGTGGACGTGTTGGGGTTGTCAAGACAGCAATCAGGGGAGCTGACAGGGGGGCTGTTAGGAGGGGTTGGTGGTTGTGTTGTCTGTCCCATTTTTGTGTTGGAGTCGGAGTCTGGCTTCTCTGTGGGAGTGTCCTGCTCTCTGTCACACCTCAGCGTTCACTTCTTCATTCAGTGTCATGTGTGCCTCTAAGTTCTCTCACCTCAGTAGAGCAGCCAGCTCTCTAAGACTGCCGTCTCTTGACATAGGGCTAGTGTGCCTTTGTAGCACTGTGCCATGCCAGGGGAGGGTCTGTGTGGAAAATTAAGTTGCTTATGTTCCCCTCTTTGTAGCAGTCAGCAAATAGTGCCTCTGGATTGTTCTTGAGGAGCTTTTTTTGTACTTATTCCTTGCAGTGTATTTTTAATATCCATGGGGTACTGTATTCTAATAACCTCTGGACAGGGATAAGCAATGGGGGCTTCAAAAACCTCTACATTTAGGTGGATGGGGGAGCTGGGGAACTCTCCTGCCATTGTTAGGCTCAAGAGTTTTCACTCCTCTCACTTCACACTTAAGTGATAATTGATCAGTTCAGTTTCTTTCCTAGCAGCTTGGTACTTTAGCCTTATTTACATAACACAATTCCCTCCAGATTATTGTCTTTTTCTTTTAGCCTTCAGAAGTAAGTTCAGACTGAACTTTACTCACTCAGTGTTGTTGCAGATGGAATTTCCAGGTTCCGCTGTGTTTCTTCTGCAGGTTTTGGTTTGTTAGAAGTTTTTTTCTTGATAGTCCTTGGTAGTAATAGTCCATTCAGGTCATTTTGTCTTAAATCAAGGTTTTTGGTGTGGAATTGTGATTTGGATTGAAGGTTTTGATGTTGAGGTTAGTATCCTGTATTAGTCCTTGCAAAAAAAATTCAGGTTTATCTACATTTATCCAACTCTAATTCTATATTTTTTTCAGGAGAACTCAGGAGCTCATGCTCTCGGTGTGTGTGTCGCTCTCTCTCGCTATCTATCCCCCTCCCTCTTTACCTCCCTCCAGAGGTGGTCAATGAAATTAGCAGCATGATGTCTGGGTAGCTAAAAGAAGCTGGAGTCTCATATACAGTGCCTTGCGAAAGTAGCGCCACCTTTTGCTGCGATTACAGCTGTAAGTCGCTTGGGGTATGTCTCTATCAGTTTTGCACATCGAGAGACTGACATTTTTTCCCATTCCTCCTTGCAAAACAGCTCGAGCTCAGTGAGGTTGGATGGAGAGCATTTGTGAACAGCAGTTTTCAGTTCTTTCCATAGATTCTCGATTGGATTCAGGTCTGGACTTTGACTTGGCCATTCTAACACCTGGATATGTTTATTTTTGAACCATTCCATTGTAGATTTTGCTTTATGTTTTGGATCATTGTCTTGTTGGAAGACAAATCTCCGTCCCAGTCTCAGGTCTTTTGCAGACTCCATCAGGTTTTCTTCCAGATTGGTCCTGTATTTGGCTCCATCCATCTTCCCATCAATTTTAACCATCTTCCCTGTCCCTGCTGAAGAAAAGCAGGCCCAAACCATGATGCTGCCACCACCATGTTTGACAGTGGGGATGGTGTGTTCAGGGTGATGAGCTGTGTTGCTTTTACGCCAAACATAACGTTTTGCATTGTTGCCAAAAAGTTCAATTTTGGTTTCATCTGACCAGAGCACCTTCTTCCACATGTTTGGTGTGTCTCCCAGGTGGCTTGTGGCAAACTTTAAACAACACTTTTTATGGATATCTTTAAGAAATGGCTTTCTTCTTGCCACTCTTCCATAAAGGCCAGATTTGTGCAATATACGACTGATTGTTGTCCTATGGACAGAGTCTCCCACCTCAGCTGTAGATCTCTGCAGTTCATCCAGAGTGATCATGGGCCTCTTGGCTGCATCTCTGATCAGTCTTCTCCTTGTATGAGCTGAAAGTTTTGAGGGACGGCCAGGTCTTGGTAGATTTGCAGTGGTCTGATACTCCTTCCATTTCAATATTATCGCTTGCACAGTGCTCCTTGGGATGTTTAAAGCTTGGGAAATCTTTTTGTATCCAAATCCGGCTTTAAACTTCTTCACAACAGTATCTCGGACCTGCCTGGTGTGTTCCTTGTTCTTCATGATGCTCTCTGCGCTTTTAACGGACCTCTGAGACTATCACAGTGCAGGTGCATTTATACGGAGACTTGATTACACACAGGTGGATTGTATTTATCATCATTAGTCATTTAGGTCAACATTAGATCATTCAGAGATCCTCACTGAACTTCTGGAGAGAGTTTGCTGCACTGAAAGTAAAGGGGCTGAATAATTTTGCACGCCCAATTTTTCAGTTTTTGATTTGTTAAAAAAGTTTGAAATATCCAATAAATGTCGTTCCACTTCATGATTGTGTCCCACTTGTTGTTGATTCTTCACAAAAAAATACAGTTTTATACCTTTATGTTTGAAGCCTGAAATGTGGCAAAAGGTCGCAAAGTTCAAGGGGGCCGAATACTTTCGCAAGGCACTGTAAATAATGCCCAAGTCCCCCATGTTTCACTATGATGAAATGGACCATGTATAAATGACATATAGAGGAACAAAGTACCCAGACACTAAGGAATCTGTCTGAAGTTATTCTCATATTATTATTTACTTTGTTGTAAAGTTTCAGGTAAAGAAGTTTCACTTCAAACAACCTGTAGAAGTGTTGACCTTCTCTACCTGCACTGTTTCATGTTCTCTCACTTTTATTTTTCTTCTCTCACTTTCTTTCTCTGCAAATCCCATATTTCAGAGGGCCACATCGGTTGCTTAGAAACCTTCAAAACATATTTTTTGGAGGTGATTATTCCAGACCAAAGCAGAGGATCCAGAGCTTCAGAAGGAATGCAGCTTCCCTCGTCTGTGTGGAGCTCAGATAATTACCAGGCTCTGAAACATCCCTCTCTCTCTTAATTGGCTGTCAGAGTCGGACAGAAGTGATTATGACAACAGCGAGTAATTTCTTCCAGCCATACATTTTACATTATAATGTATGACTGGCTAGATGAAGGACTCAAGACTTCTGTGACACTCACACCAGCAAGGGGACCGTATGAGGTGATCTTGTGTGGATTTACGGTTGAGTATAAGTGGCTATGTGCGTGTGTACATGTGTATGAATTTATGTGTGTGAGTCCTGTACCTCTCCTCTCGGTTCTGCCCCACACACACACGTCCTCCGTGGCGCGGGGTGGGGTTGCTGCAGGACCTCTGGCGGACCTGGAAGCCAATGCCACAACTGGTACTGCAGGGAGCCCACAGAGTCCAGGGGGTCCACGCTCCATTCCTATAGAGAAACACAGACCACAGGGTTACCCACACAACGAGAGAGGCGCTGGAGAAAGATAGAATGCTTGCTATTGGGAAAATCTTTCTGTTGTCGAATGAAATATATACTCTATTTCATGTATTATCCATAACATGAACTGTAAGCTTGTGGTGTCTTTGTGAGAAAAGGGCAGATTGACAAATACAAATGAAAAGACAGACAGACAGACAGACAGACAGACAGACAGACAGACAGACAGACAGACAGACAGACAGACAGACAGACAGACAGACAGACAGACAGACAGACAGACAGACAGACAGACAGACAGACAGACAGACAGACAGACAGACAGACAGACAGACAGACAGACAGACAGACAGACAGACAGACAGACAGACAGACAGACAGACAGACAGACAGACAGACAGACAGACAGACAGACAGACAGACAGACAGACAGACAGACAGACAGACAGACAGACAGACAGACAGACAGACAGACAGACAGACAGACAGACAGACAGACAGACAGACAGACAGACAGACAGACAGACAGACAGATAGATAGATAGATAGACAGATAGACAGATAGACAGATAGACAGATAGACAGATAGATAGACAGATAGACAGATAGACAGATAGACAGATAGACAGATAGATAGATAGATAGATAGATAGATAGATAGATAGATAGATAGATAGATAGATAGATACCTGGAGCAGTTGGCCACCTCCACGTTGAGTCCATGACAGGACTGACCCCCACACTGGGGTGTGGGGTTATCACACGCCCTGGTCCGACACAGACAGGACCCAGCACTGCCTCCATCAGTATTGCTACAGGCCCCCCAGCCTGACCAGGACCCAAACCCTCCATCCACCGTCACATTACGCACCTGGGGAAAATACAGAGAGGAGGAAGAAAATACTTAGAACTATGTTGGAGGTAAATAGAAAAGAACGAAGGATAGAGGAGGAGAGAGATCGAGAGAGATGGAATACAGGGAGGGAGTTTGAATAGGGGGGAGAAAGTTGAGGCGGATGGAGGGAGAGATAACTATACACAAACACGAAGTTTGACTAAACCATATACTCATGTACGGTATATCCACAAGGGTAATAAATAATAATGTAGTCACTATAGATATGTAGATATGGACACTCTGAGATCCAAATAAGGAGATATATAAATAAAAAGACAGTATGATTTTTTAAAAGTATAATCCACAAGGGACAAAACACATACTTTAGCTGGGAAATGGATGATGAATGATGAGAGAGAGAAATAAATATTCACATACACACACATAGTTACTCATATACAAATGTCCATTTGTATAAAAAACAGTGCAGAATTTCGATAGCAATGTATTACAAATGACGGCCCGGCCGTACGGGCTAACTGGAAAGAAATGATGTGACATTCAAAACCACAGGTGATATGAGCCATGTAATGGTTACATTTCCGGCTAATTTAAAAAATGCTAAGAGCATTTTAACAACAGGAGAGAGAAGGCTTGATGTGTCACTGCTTTGGCGGGAACTGAAATAGCATCTGCCCTTCTCTTATTGGTAACTGAACCCAGTCGACGGTCTAAATTGGAAGACATCTCAATGAGAGAAATACTCTGGTGAATGGAGAGAGAGAGAGGGGGGGAGCAGAGAGAGAGAGAGAGGGGGAGCAGAGAAAGATAGAGAGAGGGGGAGGGGGCAGAGAGAGGGAGAGAGAGAGAGGGAGAGAGAGAGAGGGGGGGGGGAGCAGAGAGAGAGAGAGAGAGAGGGGGGGAGCAGAGAGAGAGAGAGAGAGAGGGGGGGAGCAGGGAGAGAGAGAGAGAGAGAGGGGGGGGGTGGGGAGCAGATAGGAGCAGATAGGAAGAAAGAGAGAGAGAGAAAGAAGGGGGAGAGAGAGAGAGACTTGACTTTTTGTCTTTCTTTAAGGATACATCCTCATTTCATTAAAACCTCACCACCCCCACCACCCCCACCCACCTTCAAAAAACAAATATCCCTGGTGCTGTATATTCACCTTGCCCTCTACCCCACGATACAAAACAACAGCATACATCTCAATAATCAAAACCTAACTACTTCTACAATCATATATCCAACCCATCTTCCCCAGCTAAACACACTATATCTTCTGAAACATCTCCACACTTTTTAATAATTTTATAGAACTCAAATTCCACCCTAAGGCGTGCAGAGACCATCCCATTATAGTAAAGGGTAGTAAAGGGTCTGTTATCCCCCCACCGTTGACCCTGCTCCTCCTTGTTAGCCAAATAGCCAACTTTGCCTGAGCAAACAGAAAATTCAACAACCCACATTTGCCAACCAGCTACTAGTGGCCAGGCTCCATGTAGAACCCTCCACTGGAGGTCCCCTGACCTCTTTGGTACTGGGAGTTTGTAGAGCCCCCTCCATCTAAAACCCACCATACTCTCCACCCCACATACTCCCTGCCACTGATGTGCCTTTACTCCTGTTAGGCTCCTAATGTTCCTCACCTTAATGCAGAGCTTGTAGAAGGCTTTGCCTCCCACCCCCTCAGAGGCTCGGAGTGTTAAAATCCAACAAGTCCTCCATCCCCCTTGCCAGTCCCCAGTCTCTGCCGTCACCTTCAGTGGCGGAAACATTGGTGGCCCCTCCCCCTTTGGCCGCTCAAACACCCCCATTACCGTCTCACAACACCCCCATTACCGGTTGTATTGTTCAGTTATAATGTTGTCATTCTGTCTTTTTAGGGTTTTTTTCTGTACTTTTTCCAAACATTTTCCACCGTACATTATTACTCTGAGACAAGTTATTCTGGGGTTTTTGGGCACTCATTGCTTTTCCATTCTATGCTCTAATGACAGGGTTGTATAACTGGAATGCCCAGGGGGGGCGAAATAATGCGATCAAGTACATTTCGTGGAACATCAAAGGGGTTAATAACCCGGTGAAGCGTAAGAGGGTGTTGACACACTTAAAGGGTTTGAATGCAAATGTTGCATTTATACAAGAGACTCACTTGAGGACTGGTGAGCATTTTAGGATGCGTAGGGACTGGGTTGGTCAAGTGTTCCACTCTAACTTTCATAGTAAATCAGGAGGTGCTGCCATTTTGGTTGATAAAGCTACTCCCTTTGTAGCTTTTGAGGTTATTGCTGATCCTAAGGGACGATACGTCATAGTAACCGGTAAACTGTTTTCTACCCCTCTTGATTTGGCTAGTGTTTATGCTCCTAATTGGGATGACACAAGTTTCATTTCTTCCTTTTTGTCTGCTATACCCAATTTAGATTCTCAATTGTTGATTTTCGGGGGGGATTTCAACTGTAAAATGTCCCCAGTTCTTGACAAGTCCTCACGAGCAACTACAGGCCCATCTAAATGTGCCCTACTTATTTAATTCTTTCTTCAGATGATCCTTTCTTCAATGTTTGAGGCCTGGCATTTCCTACATCCTACAGATAGACAGTATTCCTTTTATTCTCATGTTCATCAAACAAACTCCCGGATTGATGACTTATTTTTGGACAAAAAACTTCTGCCTAACCTTCGGCAGTCTACTTACGAGAGTTTTGTTATTTCTGACCATTCACCATTAGTGTTTGAACTAGAGTTTCCCCAGCGACCTCCTATGTGTTATCAATGGCGTCTTAACCCCATTTTACTCTCAGATAAGGAGTTTGTCAATTTCATTTATTCTGAAATCACCTTATTCCTAGAAACTAATTCAACACCAGGTATGTCCTGCTCTACCATATGGGAGTCTCTCAAAGCATACCTACATGGCCAAATTATTTCTTATACAGCCAACCAAAACAGAGTTCGCTCTCAGCGACTTCAGGACCTGAGCGAGTCCATAGCCACATTGGATGAGAAGTATCCTACAGATCCTTCCTCTGATCTGCATAAACAGCGCCAACTACTCCAATCTGAATTTGATGAGCTTTCTACCAGGCAAGCTGAACAGTTACTCTTGCGAGCTCGGTACAGAGTGTATGAACAAGGCGACAAGGCCAGTAAACTCCTTGCACATCAGATCCGTAAATCTGAGGCCTCACGTTTAATCCCACAAATAAGGACCCCGTCTGGTGCCACCACAGTTATACATAAAGAGATCAATGATCAATTCAAACAATTTTACTCTGCCCTATACACCTCTGAATCCCCTCAAGACCCTTTGCTGATTGATTCCTTCTTTAATGGCTTGAATATGCCTTCAATTGATACAGACTCCCATGACTGTCTAGAAGAAGAATTTACACCTGAGGAGATTGCAAAAGCAGTGTCCGCAATGAAAAGTGGTAAATCACCGGCTCCGGACGGTTTTCCAACAGAATTTTACAGGACGTTTTCTGGTTTGCTTTGGCCATTTTTGTCTCGACTATTTGCAGAGTTTTTACAGGACGTTTTCTGGTCTGCTTTGGCCATTCTTGTCTCGACTATTTGCAGAGTGCCTTAATACCTCAAAGCTACCGCCTAGTCTTTATCAGGCTTCAATTTCATTACTATTAAAGAAAAACAAAGACCCCCTGGAATGTGGATCCTATCGCCCAATCTCGCTTTTAAACTGTGATTACAAAATCCTAGCCAAGCTTTTAGCCATCCGTATGGAAGGCTCGCTGCACCAAGTAATACACTCTGACCAGACTGGCTTTGTGAGAAATAGGCATTTGTTTTTCAATATTATGCGCCTTATGAATATACTGTACTCCCCAGCGTCGGAGGACCCGGAGGTGGTGGTCTCACTTGATGCGGAAAAAGCGTTTGACCGCGTTGAGTGGGATTACCTAACAGCTGCCCTTTAGAGATTTGGCTTTGGCCCCAAATTCATTGCGTGGATAAAGATTCTTTATTTTTCCCCCTTGGCTTCAGTACGGAGTAACAACTTGTCCTATTTTCCCTTGCACCGCGGATACAGACAGGGTTGTCCACTCTCCATCTTGTTGTTTGCTTTGGCAATCGAGCCTCTCGCCATTGCACTATGCTCTAATGATGCCATTCAAGGAATAATCAGGACTGGCTTAGAGCAGAAAGTCTCGCTATATGCTGATGACCTCCTTTAGTTTATCTCTAACCCTGATACCTCATTGCCACGTGCCTTATCTGTTCATAAAAAGTTTTGAACAATCTCAGGATACAAGCTGAATCTAGGCAAGAGTGAGCTTTTTCCTGTAAACAAGGGTGCTTTAAAGTGCTCTTTTACAAGTTCTCAGTTTAGGATTGTCCGGGATCAATTCACCTACTTGGGAGTTAAAGTGACAAGGAAATATTTAAAAAAAATTCAGGAAATCTTTGTTGCTCTAGCACAGTTTGAAACAATCTTTTACTCATTCTCTTAATGGAAGGATTAATGTCACTGGATTTATTTCACTGGATCAAACATTCATGCATTTTATTTGGGATGGCAAGGTACCACCGATTGGTAGCAAACATTTACAGAAGCCTAAGTCATTGGGGGTTTAGCTCTACCAAATTTTCAGACATACTATTGGGCTGCAAATTTCAGAGCGCTTCTGTACTGGCTGCAGACTGATCCTACTGGCCCTAGACCACTCTGGGTCCAGATGGAGTCTGAATCGTGTAAACCTGCTGCACTTTCTTCTGTGTTGTGCTCGTCTCTCCCAGTGTCCCGAGGAAAAATGTGTGTCAACCCAATTCAACCCAATTGTAAAGCAGTCTCTTAAAATTTGGAATCAGTTCCGTTCAGCCTTTAGCCTCCAAGGCTTTTCTCTATAAGGCCCAATTAATCATAACATTTTATTTCCTCCATCTCTGAATGATGGAGCTTTTGCCATCTGGCACTCACTAGGCCTCTCCTCACTAGCCCAGTTATTCTTTGATGATACATTTGCCTCTTTTGCTCAGCTACAGGAAAAGTTCAACCTCCCCCAATCCCACTTTTTCTCCAGACTAGGAACTTTGTCAGAGCTAACACACCTGAATTTCCCCATAGGCCTGCGAATACAGCTATAGAGACCATCTTGGAGCTGAACAAGCTTCCTAGGGGTGCAATTTCAGATGTATATCCAATCATTCATGACTTACAGAACCCTTCTTTGGTGCCTTTAAAGACTCGATGGCAAAAGGATTTGGGGGAGGAACTTGGGGAAGACACCTGGGAATCTGTGCTTCACAGGGTGCATTCGTCCTCTTTTAGCACTAGACACAGCCTCATTCAATTCAAGGTGGTTCACCGTATCCACTGGTCTGGGGCCAAAGTTGGAAGAATATTCTCTGATTTTGATCCTACCTGTGTCAGATATAAAATGGAACCAGCCACACTGTTGCATATGTTTTGGAGCTGTCATAAACTGTCAGGTTTCTGGGAATGAATATTTAAATGTTTCTCTGATATATATGACACTGTTATAGATCCGTCTCCCCTTACAGCCCTTTTTGGAGTACTGCCCATAAGTACCCCCCTGTCAAGAATCCAGTCGGACACTGTTGCTTATACAACTCTTTTAGCTAGACGGCTAATACTACAGAACTGGAAGATGGCAGCTCCCCCATCTTATAAATATTGGGTGAGAGATGTGTTGTGCTCTCTGAAACTAGAAAAAATTCTATCAGATTCACGTGGGAACCCCAAACTGTTTAATGAGGCTTGGGCTCCATTCCGGTCTTACGTTAAACAGTCCATCCTCTGATGGCATTCCTATTAAAACCAAAATAAGTCTGTATTTGACCCCCCTGTGACTTAAGGGTTGGATGAGCCTTTCTTTGTGTTTTTTTTTCTGGGGGGGGGGCATTAAGGTTGATGTGCTTATTGATTGTGACCTGCGGATGCCTTGTTCATCTTGCTAAAATGTGAGCTTGTTTTTCCTTGTTTAAAAAAAAATATTTTTACATTTTGTTCACGTCTAGATAAAATTATTATTATTCCTTTTTTTATTTTAAAGCATTGCAAACGTTTTATTTTTGGTCCAGTGGATGGTCGGTCTGTGGCCATGACTGTCTGTGAGTGGTTGCATTTCTCCCCTATCCCTTGACTGTTTACAGGAACAATGGTGAGGTGTTTGCTCTGTCCCTGTACTATAGATTGCCCTTTAACCTTTGTAGCCTTCGGCCTGGTGTGTTTAACTTGTCTAAAGTATGGTATCTTTAAAGCTATTTTTTTTTTAAATGTATTATTTGTATTTTTTCTAGTTGAGTATATTATTTATATTGCTTTGTGTTGTCTTGTCTTGTCTTGTCTGTGTGTGTGTGTGTGTGTGTGTGTGTGTGTGTGTGTGTGTGTGTGTGTGTGTGTGTGTGTGTGTGTGTGTGTGTGTGTGTGTGTGTGTGTGTGTGTGTGTGTGTGTGTGTGTGTGTAAAACGTAATAAACAGAGTTTTCAAAAAAAAGATTGGGTCAGTCAGTGGTCAGGTATTCTGCCACAATGTACTCTCTGTTTAGGGCCAAATAGCATTCTAGTTTGCTCAGTTTTTTTCTTTCTAATGTGTCAAGTAATATTTTTGTTTTCTCATGATTAGTTGAGTAATTGTGTTGCTGTCCTGGGGCTCTGTGGGGTCTGTTTATGTTTGCTTAGGGGACTTTTCTTCAGGTTCATTTCTCTGTAGGTAATGGCTTTGTTATGGAAGGTTTGGAAATTGCTTCCTTTTAGGTGGTTGTGGAATTTATAACGTCTCTTTTCTGGATTTTGATCATTAGCGGGTATAGGCCTAAAACTACTCTGCATGCATTAGTTGGTGTTTTACATTGTACACGGAGGATATTCTTACAGAATTCTGCATGCAGAGTCTCAATTTGGTATTTGTCCCATTTTGTGTATTATTGGTTGGTGAGCAGACTTGTGTCTCAGATTGTTCACAGCTTTGTGGAAGTTACCTGTGGCACTGATGTTTAGGTCGAGGTATGTATAGTGTGTTGTGTGCTCTAGGGCAACGGTGTCTAGATGGAATTTGTGTTTCTGGTCCTGGCGACTGGATCTTTTTGGAACAACATTATTTTTGTCTTACTGAGATTTACTGTCAGGGCCCAGGTCTGGCAGAATCTGTGCAGAAGATCTAGGTGCTGCTGTGAGCCCTCATTGGTTGGTGACAGAAGCACCAGATCATCAGCAAACAGTAGACATTTGACTTCAGATTCTAGTAGGGTGAGGCCAGGTGCTGCAGACTGTTATAGTTCCCTCGCCAATTCGTTGATATATACTGTATGTTGAAGAGGGTGGGGCTTAAGCTGCATCCCTGTCTCACCACATGGCCCTGTGGAAAGAAATGTGTGTGTGTGTACATGGATTTTATAATGTTGTATGTTTTTCCCCCAACACCACTTTCAAATAATTTGTATAGCAGACCCTCATTGACTCAAAGGCTTTTTTGAAATCAACAAAGCATGAGAAAACTTTGCCTTTGTTTTGGTTTGTTTGTTTGTCAATTAGGGTGTGCAGGGTGAATACGTGGTCTGGAATATCTACAGCCTAAGAGATGGTAGTCATTTTTGTTGTGCCAGAACTTCCTTTCCACTCCTCCTCCCCCAGCAGCCGCAGGTCACCCAGCCTTTGTAAACCCGCTGCCATCAGTCGCTTCTGCAGGGTGGCCGATTGAACCGATCTCAAAAGTATGACTGAATTGTGGAAGATAGGCTCCTCCCACACCGACAGCCCTTAGCAGCTGCAAGGCCCTCAGAACTGCAGAGAAAAAAATCAGAGAGACCTCCTGTACTCAGCCTCTCCAGCCTCATGAGGAAGATCTGCCAGTCCAACCCTAATCCACCAGCTCTCCTCAGCAGCACGCATGCTGGTTCTCTCCAGCCGACCTCAGTATGGTACAGCAGTCTCTGCGATGCCTATAGTCGGAATGCAGCCACCCTGCTCTCCAATTCCACCAGGCCCTGTCCTCTTTCGTGGAGTGCCAGAAAAAAATCTGCCAACTTGCGTTGCAGGTCTTCGATCAGACCGGCAGGGGGGGTTGAGGACGGCCAGTTTATACCACAGGGAGGATGCTGCCAGGTTGTTGATTATCAGCACCCTCCCGCTATATGACACTTGGGACAGGAGCCACCTGGCCAGTCTTGACACCACTGCCTGTGACAGCCACTCCCAGTTCTTCTTGACCCACCTCTGTGAGCCCAGGTACACCCCCAAAATGTTAAGCCCTTCACAACCCCACTGCAAACCCCTGGAAGCAGAGGGGGGGGCTATCCCTCCATGCCCCACATAACAGGGCTTTCTCTTGCCCTAGGTCACCTTAGCTGACAAAGCTCCCTCGTATACATTCAGACTAGTCTCTAGTAGCTGCATATCCTGCCCATCCCTGCCCATCACAGAAACGTCATCTGCATACGCCAACATTGATATGTCTGTCCAGCACATTCCCTGCAGTCTCCTGCATAGGAGGCCCAAAAAAGGCTCAATGGCTAGTGTATATAACTGCCCCGATAGATGGGAATCATTGTCTGATGCCCCGTCTAACTCAGACTGGCCTACTGAGCCCCACTCCCACCTTGACCATACATGACGCCCCAGCATACAACATCTTCACACAATAACCAAAAACCTTTCCCCAAACATCACATTAAACAGATTATCATGGTCCACTCTATCAAAAGCCTTCTCTTGGTCTAAAGAGACCAGTCAGAGTTCACATTAGAAACTCTTGATAAGTCTAACATGTCCCTTATTAAGGACAAGTTGTCTGCGATTGAGTGACCCGGTACGCAAAAGTCTGGTCCTTGTGTACTATAGAGTCTTTATTATTGTCCAGAATTTTTAAAATAAAACTCCTCTGGAAGTCCTTCGACCCCCGGTGCTCGGCTGGGGGACATCTGGGTTATGGCCTCTGCCAGTTCATGGGACAACAGAGGAATGTCCATTTCATCCATCAGTGCCAGAGAGAGCTTACAGAGTTCTGCAAACAAAACCTGACCACACATAGGATCACACAATTCTGCCCTATACAACTCAGTATAAAACTCCACAGTCTGCTCCGGCATCTCCCCACCACAGAGGTCACCCGCCCATCAGACAGCCGTAGACAATGCATACCCTTGGCTTCATCGCTCTGTCTTTCCAAACCAAAGAAGAAGGAGCTGGGAGCATCCATCTCCTTGAGCATGGAGAACCTAGCTCTTACAAGTGCTCCCTTTGCTTTAACCTTGAAAAAAACTGCCAAGGTCCCTACATAATTCAGCTAAATTAGCCTGGAGGCCTACATTGCCTTGCCACCCACACCAGCTCTACTTCCACTTCACTGATACTACGCTCAAGTTCCCCCAATACTCTCCTAGCCTCTGAGGATGAGAGAGCTGTATACTGTTGACAGAAAAGCTGAATTTGGACTTTTCCCGCATCCCAAAATTGACTCAGACTCCTCTCTGTGCTGCCCACAACTTTCCCAAAAAGTCTGGAAACCTGAGCAAAAACTGCCATCTTGTAAAAGCTTTACATTAAACTTCCAATAGGATGCCTACAGAGGCCCTGGTTAAATAGACAGCTGAGCCACGGTTATGTGGTGATCCGAAAAACACACCGGGAGAATGGTAGCGCCCAACAGCCTATTGCTCTGTCTGGCTACTTTCACCCTAGTCCCAAAGACCTTCACCCATGTATGCTGTCTTGTGATGTCTAGATCTCCAAACATCCACCAGGTCGAACTGCTTAATGATGTTGCTTATCACCCCCACTGAGCCTGAATGATGTTCCTCCCCATTTCTATCTTTCGTAAAATCTATCGTACAATTCCAGTCCCCGCCGACCACCAGTATCTCCTCATGCGCTACCTGTGAGACTTCCTTTCTAAGACACCCAAACGACACCCTCTCGCTCCCTTTGTGAGGCACATGCACATTTATTAGGACAAAACCCCTGTTTTTAATTTCTGCTTCTACTACAAGTAGTCTACCCCCTACACACCTCCTTCGAGGAACACATTTTTACAGTCAGATCCGGTGCAAACAGGACTGCCACCCCTGCACTAACATTTTTTCCATGGCTCAGCACACTTGCCCCTTTCCATCAGAGCCCCCAATTGACTTCATTCACAACATTTTTTATTTATTTTACCTTTATTTAACTAGGCAAGTCAGTTAAGAACATATTCTTATTTACAATGATGGCATACACCGGCCAAACCCGGATGACACTGGGCCAATTGTGCTCCGCCCTATGGGACTCCCAATCACAGCTGGTTGTGATACAGCCTGGATTTGCACCAGGGTGTCTGTAGTGACACCTCTAGCACTGAGATGCAGTGCCTTAGACCGCTGCGCCATGGGTGTCCCGCGTCTCCGACAGAAACAAAACCTGTACTATTTTTGTTTTACATATTCACCCAACACACTCCTCTTTCCCGCATCTTTGGCGCCATTTATATTGAGCGAGCCTACCCGACGAGTCTCCATAAGAAGTGGGAGAAAAGCCAGTAAAGACAGAGACCAATTGTAAAGCTAAAAAAATCCCAGTGCCAGATAAGAACTATTCATCTAAAAAGCATCTGAAGGTAGACCCTTACGCATGGTTGTGACCCACTTCCTCAAGCTAAAACGTTTGCTGGGTGAGAGGACACCATGCCCCTCATTTTTCATAGCATGTTGTACTGATCTTACAAAACTTTCCCGGATCGCAAAAAAAGCTTCAAGATGAACCTTTTCCCCTTTAGTCTCATTCAGGAACCTTGGCAGTTCCCTCACTGTGCACTTTGACCCCGACTGGCTGTCAGCTCTGGACCCATTGTTGAGGAGTCTGAAAAGAAAGCCTCCCCATTGTCCTCTTCCTCAGACTCATCTTCCTCCTCCTCATCTCCATCTCCCATCCTGACCAGCTGCCCTTTATCTAAATTCGGAGCCTCCTCCTAACACCAGGCAAAGGATCCTTAGTGCCTTTGAACACACCAGCCTATCCCCTCCCCCCCACCTCCTTTCTTCTCCCCCTTTTCCTCTTACACTTGACAACCTCCTCCACCACCCCTAGCCACTTGCCCTTCCCCACTTTACTCTCCTCATCCACTCGACATAACCTGACTAGGCCCATCCTCATCTACAACACCATCCATGACTTGACTAGACCCAGCCTCAGCTACACCACCATCCATAGCCTGACTAGTACCAGCCTCATCTACACCACCATCTATAACCTGACTAGGCCCAGCCTCATCTACAACACCATCTATAACCTGACTAGACCCATCCTCATCTACACCATTTCTAGCATGACTAGGCCCAGCCGAATCCACACCACCATCTATAGCAGGGGTGGGCAACTCCAGTCCTCGAGGGCCTGATGATTGGTGTTACACTTTTACTCTATCTCTAGCAAACACAGCTGATTAATCAAATTGCATTCTAAACTGAAGACCAGGATTAGGTCATTATTGGAGTCAGGTATACATGAATACATGACCACAGTGTCTGACCCAAAAGAAAAGAAATATTTGAAAGGTGTACAAACTCAGTGAGCATAGCCTTGCACAAGAAATGGGCAACCGGTGAAGAACAAACATCATTCTAAATACAACCTATATTTATGTTTATTTATTTTCCCCTTTGTACTTTAACTATTTGCACATCATTATAACATTGTACATAGTCATAATATGACATTTGTGTTAGCTGGTGCTGGGGCAAAACTGTGACACCAATCAAGCCCTCGAGGACTGGAATTGCCCACCCCTGATCTATAGCATGACTAGGCCCAGCCTCTACTGCCTGCGTCTCATGGCCCCTGCACGTTGACCTCGATTTCCCCCACTGGTGGTTGTACCCTCACCATGTCTATGGCCTTTATGTGGGCGCTCTTATGTCCCAAATCCCCACACTCAAAGCACCGTAGACTATCTGTGCTGGCAAACCCCGCGTAGAGCCCCTCCCCATGCCTCACTTTAAATGCACATTTAAATGTTGCTAATTGTTAGTCAGAAACATGAACACTTGCCTCTGGAACGAAACAACATGCTTAAGGGCATCTTCTGAAAACCTGCCAACAGTACACAAAAAATGCTAGCAAACTTATCAAACCAACTCGGCTCTTTCCGTATCTGATCATCCGTAATATACTGAGGCAGATTCGCAACTACCACCCTAGTTGAAGGAGTCGAAAGAGGAGAAATCGGCACCAACACATCTCTTACAAATATTCCACTAGCAATCAGCATACCCAACAAATGTACTATTTTTATGAACACAACCACCTCTTTGTTCATTCTGGATGCGGAATGTATAAATTCAGCTCCTACCTTTTCGCCGACCATGAGCAGAACCTCCATCTTAACTCCAATCTCAGGAACACACTTGAATCCATGCTGTAACAACAGTGTTTCTTCCGAGCTAGGCTGCGAAGCCATCGCGTACACCACACCGTTCAAAACCCCAGGAAACTAAAGCTCTGTCCTCTTCTTCCCTAACTTAAAAAAAACAAACAATGGGTACTAAACTAACCGTGCGCTAACCCTCCACCATAGAAAATAAAAATGTAAAGAAAAGACCAAGGAAAGAATCAAGAAAATGCCTACTGTTTGCTGATGATCTAGTGCTTCTGTCCCCAACCAAGGAGGGCCTACAGCAGCACCTAGATCTTCTGGACAGATTATGTTAGACAAAAATAATGGTGTTCCAAAAAAGGTCCAGTTCCCAGGACCACGAATACAAATTCCATCTAGACACTGTTGCCCTAGAGCACACAAGACACTATACATACCTCAACCTAAACACCATAGGTAACTTCCACAAAGCTGTGAACAATTTGAGAGACAAGGCAAGAAGGGCCTTCTATGCCATAAAAAGCAACATAAAATTCTACATACCAATTAGGAGCTGGCTAAAAATACTTGAATCAGTAATAGAATCCATTGTCCTTTATGGTTGTGAAGTCTGGGGTCCACTCATCAACCAATAATTCACAAAATGGGACAAACGCCAAATTGAGAGAAAGTATGCAGAATTCTGCAAAAATATCCTCTGTGTACAACGTAAAACAACGACTAATGCATGTAGAGCAGAATTAGGCCGATACCCGCTAATTATCAAAATCCAGAAAAGAGACGTTAAATTCTACAACCACCTAAAAGGACAACAACAAAGCCATCACCTTCAAAGAAATTCACCTGGAGAAGAGCCCCTTAAGCAAGCTGGTCCTGGGGCTCTATTCACAAACACACCCCACAGAACCCCAGGACAGCAACACAATTAGACCCAACCAAATCATTAGAAAATAAAAAAGATAATTACTTGACACATTGGAAAGAATCTACGGGGAAAAAAACAGAGCAAACTAGAATGCTATTTGGCCCTAAACAGAGAGTACACAGTGGTAGAATACATGACCACCGTGACTGACCCAAAAGGAAGGAAATCTTTGAAAGGTGTACAAACTCAAGAAACGGGCAACCGGTGAAGAACAAACATCATTCTAAATACAACCTATATTTATGTTTATTTATTTTCCCTTTTGTACTTTAACTATTTGCACATCATTATAACATTGTACATAGTTATGATATGATATTTGAAATGTCTTTATTCTTTTGGAACTTTTGTGAGTGTAATGGTTACTGTTCATTTTTATGGTTTATTTCACCTTTGTCTACTATCTATTTCACTTGCTTTGGCAATGTTAACTAATGTTTCCCCTGCCAATAAAACCCTTCAATTGAATTGAGAAAGGCAGAGAGAGAGAGAGAGAGAGAGAGAGCTATATTGCATATCTATTAGAAGATATTAACATCCTCCTTTATTGTAGGGCTGATAAAGAAGTGTGTAATCTGCTAATGAAATTAAAGGTTAGAATAGAGGGATGGACAAAAGAGTGATATTTAGCTGCTGTGGCAAGGGGAGCTAGATAAAACAATTGTCTGTGAAAAAAGTGGGGAACATACACTGGGGAACATCACATCAATAATAATGTATCATTTCATGGCCTCAGTGGAATTGTATATCAGCAGACATTTCTATTGTTTCTCACTGATGAGATGAAGTGCATTGTTTTGTTCTTGGGTTTGAAATGTGCTGTAGATGGGGAAGGAACAGAATGCTTCCATTCTATTTCAGTTCCATTTGTACTTTTAATGCCTAAAAGACACATTCGGTGAGCATGGTGACTAAGATTTATTTTACTTCACCAAAAACACACCTCTTTTCAATATTGTTTATTTCCACAGGGAGTCCAGTCCCAAACACCAGATGGTTTTGTGAATAGGTTGGTAGAGCTGTCTCCTTTCTACCAACTCACTGTGGTACACATTACACCTTGGAACAAGATCCTATCCAAATCTTAACCACAAAAACATGTAAAATACAGTATGACTTCATCCCTCCTCTAAGTTCTTTGAAAGTTCAGTTCCATGTTGAAGAAAACCATGTTAATCCCAAAAGCCGATTATAGTAATGTATGAGAAATAAATCTACGCAGCTTCACAAAAGCGTCATTGCCTTTGCAGTCATTTTGTCCCCAATATTCCAGTCCTGTCCAACAGTTACGTGCATTTGGACTGCCAGACGTCAGTCTGTTGTAATAGCCATGGAAGTCCTACAATAATAACCAAATGGATCACAGTTTGTCTGGGCAACACAGGACTCCATTGTTCCGCTGGCCAGCAGGTCGTTATTGGAACAGAATTCATTCTCATTTCCAATGATTTAACTGGCTACATAAAGGTTACATAAGCAAATACACGCTCCCTTCTTGTCTTTGGCAGTTGTGTCTGAGCAAATAACAGGCGCTAAGAATAGCCAGAGCACAGGCGACGACACCAGAGCACAGGCGGCGACACCAGAGCACAGGCCGCGACACCAGAGCACAGGCGACGACACCAGAGCACAGGCGACGACACCAGAGCACAGGCGACACCAGAGCACAGGCGACGAGAGCACAGGCGACGACACCAGAGCACAGGCCACGACACCAGAGCACAGGCGACGACACCAGAGCACAGGCGACGACACCAGAGCACAGGTCACGACACCAGAGCACAGGCCACGACACCAGAGCACAGGCCACGACACCAGAGCACAGGCCACGACACCAGAGCACAGGCCACGACACCAGAGCACAGGCGACGACACCTGTAATAGTGTCTGTAACCTTCACTGTCTTTTAGTTGACTATTATGTCATCAGAAGGAGACAGCCAGTGTTCTCTGATCAGTAGAGAGTGCCCCTTAGGTCTGTCGGTGAACTTTAAAGATTCTGAATAAGTAATGCTTTGGTGTGTGTGTGTGTGTGTGTGTGTGTGTGTGTGTGTGTGTGTGTGTGTGTGTAGGTGTTTGCCAACAAATGCAGTGGGCTGTCTAGTAGTGCCAAATAACCTGTTGAACAGGGAAACCACATACAAGACTAGACCAGCACTCAACACTGCCAATGGTCACTGCCCCAGAATGGATGTCTGTCAGATACACGTCAATTACCTTTTCATTAAGCGGGGTCGCCGTGAAATCAATCCCCCGGAATTGGGAGTGGACAGAATGAATGGGGCGAACTGTTGCGAGTTAGCTAATGATTGCGAACACAGAGGAGATTGATTGAGGCTTTGCTGGGGAGAGAATGCATTTCTCTTTGTGTGTGTGTGTGTGTGTGTGTGTGTGTGTGTGTGTGTGTGTGGGGTACAGTGCATTCTGGGTACTCACAGGGCACTTAGTGATGCTCTGTTCCCATTGGCTCATGCTGACGCTCTCCTCCAGTGTGGTGCACTTCCTCAACACCAGGTCCCAGCCACAATACGGGTCCCTCGCCCCCACACACGCCCTGACAGAGAGGAGACATACTGACTGATTAATTGATTCATATATTAATTAATGAGAGAAAAGGCGAGAGGGTGTGAAAAGGTTAGTCCTCAGTCATGTTCTGATCTGTAAACTTTTTAGGAATAAGCAAGACTATCACAAACTATTATCACAGTACAGATTTGTAATGGGACCAGTCTAATACCAACCCCTTCTCACTTTTCCAGGTCTCTGTTTAGGAGGCATAGAGGTTTCCAGCACAATAAAGTACCTGATGTCTCTCTTCTGTCATGCAAATAAGAGAGCCGTGTTACAACCTACACTCATCTCTGAGACACAGACAGATGGTATTAGCTATAGTAATAGTCTGTCGAATATAATAGTGATAGATTGTGTACTGACACACACTCGCTCATCTGTTAGAAGAGAAAAAAATAACAGTTTATAATCTACTCAGGTGTTACTGACCCAGGTGTTACCCTCCATCTCTAAATCTAAACCAGAGAATAACGTATGTCTATGTGAGATGAAAATTGTAGATTGGTTTTCACCTATTTGCTGTGGTTTCTCCAAATCTCTTCATTGGAGTCTGTCTTTGTAAATCATGCATTGCACTCAAAATGGCACCCTGTTCCCTATATAGTGCACTACTTTTGACCAGAGCCCTATCAAAAAGTAGTGCCCTAAATAGGGAATAGGGTGCCATTTAATACACAGTACGTCTCTGTGAATCACGTGTCTACTGTTATCCTTGGCACAGTGTTCATATCCAGGCCTCTGCTCTGAACGATCTGGTGCCTCTGTCAGAAACTCAATATGTCTCATTAACATACTCCCACTACAATAGCCACGGCAGCTGAGGGGACAAGAAGGCAGACCAACACTATATTACATTGGCATCATGCCAGGCCCACTATAATTGGATTAATTAACAAGTAATTAGCTTGTAACAACTATGAAACTACATGCAGTTGTGGAGAAGTAGTGTATGTGGGTGGGTCTTTGTCTGAAACCTAATCTTTGGTGGACAGATTCTCATGGACAGATGAAACGTTGAGAATCTGTCAAGGCACACATATAATTATGTGATTACGAGCAGCAGTAGTTTCTGGTTTTGGGTTTTTGTGATTGATTATTTGGATGAATCAGGATTGAGCAAAGGTGGTGCTTAAGCTGGTGCAATGTTATTCAAGCCTGTGATGAACGGTTTCCACTAGATTCCACAGCAACAAAGTCAAAATTGGCTATATTGTAAAAATTCATCAAAACGATAATGTGCTGTTTGACACACAGGTGAAATTAGTGGAAGGGTTTTGCTGAGAGTTTCCATTTCCACAGGAGGACACTTCGCTTCCTTCCTTTGAACAAATGGAATCACAATTGTTAACGGCATACACCCCAGAAGAAAAACAGGAAATTACAAATAATTTTACTTCTGGGTTACCAAGATTATCTGAAACCTGAAGACTTGTTTTAGCTCCATAAAATAATGTCTAGACTTTAGCTCAGTTGGCTAACATATTCTTGGTCACCTGGATTGCACAGCTTTGATACTTAGGAGGTTGTGTGTGTGTGTGTGTGTGTGTGTGTGTGTGTGTGTGTGTGTGTGTGTGTGTGTGTGTGTGTGTGTGTGTACACGTCTGTGTGTACTACTCACTCTCTGGTCTTGTGGAAGTTGCATCTCATCAGTGGTATCTTGATGACCTGGTCTCTGACCCCGACATACAGCTCACTGCTGCTGTGAAGGATCAGGAGGCTTCTGATTGGTTGTCTCCTCCTGGGCGGAAACAACTCAATCTCATCCAATAGACAGCTGCCCATGGACTGGTTCAGAGGAGACAGGACCTTACGGATGGTTCCATAATCTGGAGAGGAGAGAGTAGCAGAAGGATGTAGATAAAAAAAGAGGGAACATTTCTGTCTCATGTATTAAACAGTGTTCTTCTTTTTCAAAGGGAGTGGATGAGGGAGAGGAAGTCACCATTGACTCCACATTTGGCAAAGTTGCAACATCCCCAATCAACTACAATAGCTTACTCCCACTGGAAAAGTACACTACATGACCAAAAGTATGTGGAAACCTGCTCGTCAAACATCTCATTCCAAAATCATCGGCATTAATATGGGTTGGTCCTTCCTTAACTGCTATAACAGCCTCCACTCTTCTGGGAAGGCATTCCACTACATGATGGAACATTGCTGCCTGGACTTTCTTCCATTCAGCCACAAGAGCATTAGTGAGGTCGGGCACTGATGTTGGGCAATTAGGCCTGGCTCGCACTCGGCATTCCAATTCATCCAAAAGGTGTTCGGTGGGGTTGAGGTCAGGGCTTTTTGCAGGCCAGTCAAGCTCTTCCACACTGATCTGGACAAACCATTTCTGTATGGACCTCGCTTTGTGCATTGGGGCATTGTCATGCTGAAACAGGAAAGGGCCTTCCCCAAACTGTTGCCACAAAGTTGGATGCACAGAATCATCCAGAATGTCATTGTATGCTGTAGTGATTTCCCTTCACTGGAACTAAGGGGCCTAGCCCTAACCATGAAAAACAGCCCCAGACTATAATTCCTCCCCTAACAAACAGTTGGTACTGTGCATTTGGACAGGTAGCGTTCTCCTGGCATCCGCCAAACTCAGATTCGTCCATCGGACTGCCAGATGGCAAAGCGTGATTCAGCACTCCAGATAACTAATTTCCACTTCTCCAGAGTCCAATGGCGGCGAGCTTTACACCACTCCAGCCGACACTTGGCATTGCGTATGGTGATATTAGGCTTGTGTATTAGGCTGCTCGGCCATGGAAACCCATTTCATGAAGCTCCCGATGAACAGTTCTTGTGCTGACATTGCTTCCATAGGAAGTTTGGAACTCGGTAGTGAGTGTTGCAACCGAGAACAAAATATTTTTTTACAGGCTACGCGCTTCAGCACTCAGGGGTCCTGTTCTGTGAGCTTGTGTGGCTTATCACTTCGCGGCTGTACCGTTGTTGCTCCTAAACATTTCCACTTCACAATATCAGCACTTACAGTTGACTGGGGCAGCTCTAGAAGGGCTGAAATTAGTCTAACTGACTTGTTGGAAAGATGGCATCCTATGACGGTGCCATGTTGAAAGTTACTGAGCTGATCAGGTCCTTCTACTGCCAATTTTTGTCTATGGAGAATGCATGGCTGTGTGCTCGATTTTATACACCTGTCAACAACGGATGTGACTGAAATAGCCTAATCCACTAATTTAAAGTGTTTTTAGACGTGCTAAACTGCCATCATAGGATGTCTTGATTTACAGATTAGGTCAGCATTTAACAGATGACCTCTGTGGTCCAATACTGTAATGTTTCATGCAGATTGCCTCCATTCAATTCCATTTATTCTTGGCACGAATGGGAACATCCCATGTGATTGCATAAGATACAGAATTTGGAGGCAACTCAAGCAAACATCGTCAATTATACATGTATTCCCTGTGGGGAGGGGAATGTAATTAGATCTAAGAAAGTTGAATTCCTATTCCCGAACACAAAGCTTCAAGGTGGTAAAATACAAAAGTACAGTCCTGCCCCGAAGTAGTTTTTCACTGCGGCAGCAATGGATGTTTTATAGATCTGTAGGGAAACTACACTTGACTAAAAGCTACAAGCAAAGAAATGTTGGAAATAGTTTGGTTCAACATGCTACAACGTTCATGGCTTGATCCTGCCTAAAAAACAGTTTGTTTTGTCTATTTTATACAAACAGGAATTAAAGAGGATTTGTGTGGTTTACAAAGCCAAAAGTTGGAAAAAAAATTGTATGCCACTACCTAGTTGTTCGGCCCTCTAGTAAAACAATCAGGTACCAGAGCATGGTCCCAATCAGAGCAGTGCACTAGAGCGCTAATAGCCAGTGATGAGCTACAGTGGGGCAAAAAAAGTATTTAGTCAGCCACCAATTGTGCAAGTTCTCCCACTTAAAAAGATGAGAGAGGCCTGTAATTTTCATCATAGGTACACTTCAACTATGACAGACAAAATGAGAAGAAAAAAAATCCAGAAAATCACAATGTAGGATTTTTTTATGAATTTATTTGCAAATGATGGTGGAAAATAAGTGTTTGGTCACCAACAAAAGTTTATCTCAAAACTTTGTCATATACCCTTTGTTGGCAATGACAGAGGTCAAACGTTTTCTGTAAGTCTTCACAAGGTTTTCACACACTGTTGCTGGTATTTTGGCCCATTGCTCCATGCTGATCTCCTCTAGAGCAGTGCTGTTTTGGGGCTGTTGCTGGGCAAAACGGACTTTCAACTCCCTCCAAAGATTTTCTATGGGGTTGAGATCTGGAGACTGGCTAGGCCACTCCAGGACCTTGAAATGCTTCTTACGAAGCCACTCCTTTGTTGCCCGGGCGGTGTGTTAGGGATCATTGTCATGCTAAAAGACCCAGCCACGTTTCATCTTCAATGCCCTTGTTGATGGAAGGAGGTTTTCACTCAAAATCTCATGATACATGGCCCCATTCATTCCTTCCTTTACACGGATCAGTCGTCCTGGTCCCTTTGCAGGAAAACAGCCCCAAAGCATGATGTTTCCACCCCCATGCTTCACAGTAGGTATGGTGTTCTTTGGATGCAACTCAGCATTCTTTGTCCTCCAAACACGACGAGTTGAGTTTTTACCAAAAAGTTATATTTTGGTTTCATCTGACCATATGACATTCTCCCAATCTTCCCAAACTTCAGACGGGCCTGGACATGTACTGGCTTAAGCAGGGGGACACGTCTGGCACTGCGGGATTTGACTCCCTGGCGGCGTAATGTGTTACTGATGGTAGGCTTTGTTACTTTGGTCGCAGCTCTCTGCAGGTCATTCACTAGGTCCCCCCGTGTGGTTCTGGGATTTTTGCTCACCGTTCTTGTGATCATTTTGACCCCACGGGGTGAGATCTTGCGTGGAGCCCCAGATCGAGGGAGATTATCAGTGGTCTTGTATGTCTTCCATTTCCTAATAATTGCTCCCACAGTTGATTTCTTCAAACCAAGCTGCCTACCTATTGCAGATTCAGTGTTCCCAGCCTGGTGCAGGTCTACAATTTTGTTTCTGGTGTCCTTTGCCAGCTCTTTGGTCTTGGCCATAGTGGAGTTTGGAGTGTGACTGTTTGAGGTTGTGGACAGGTGTCTTTTATACTGATAACACATTCAAACAGGTGCCATTAATACAGGTAACGAGTGGAGGACAGAGGAGCCTCTTACAGGTCTGTGAGAGCCAGAAATCTTGCTTGTTTGTAGGTGACCAAATACTTATTTTCCACCATCACTTGCAAATAAATTCATTAAAAATCCTACAATGTGATTTTCTGGATTTTTTTTCTCATTTTGTCTGTCATAGTTGAAGTGTACCTATGATGGAAATTACAGGCCTCTCTCATCTTCTTAAGTGGGAGAACTTGCACAATTGGTGGCTGACTAAATACTTTTTTGCCCCACTGTATGTCTGCTAGCCATTGCTAATGGCCTGACACTGGTTCAGATGTTTTCATTAGGGTCTGGTTAGCATCCAGAAACTTGTTTGCTCTGTGTGAACCCACCGATCTCATTGCCGCATTGATCACACAGACACACTCACGCACGTATAAGCACACATCCACACACAATGAGAGTGGAGATACACACACTCACTCACTCACTCATGCACATACGAATACACACAACCACAATGGGAGCAATGTTTTGTTAGCAGGACCGTCAGACAGACAGAAATGCCCCAGGGCTAGTGATGCAGAACAGGTGGAGGAGGGATCCAGAAATAACAGGGGCACAGAATGAGACAGAGCATGGCTGTATAATCCAGCAGTGTAAGAGGAGGTTAAGCCTTCCAGTCTGGTTGCTGTGTTACATACTTCCTGTCCTCTGTCTGGTTGCTGTGTTACATATGGTACCTGTGTTTTTCTTATTACCGCCATGCTTCCCCTTGACAGGCGACTGGTTGCAATTTCATGGTGTTTAACATCTCTCAGTGAGGGATTGAGTGTGGGGAAAAGGATGTTGTGTGTGTCTGGGGCGGGGGGGTGAGTCTGCTGGATGTGCAAGGTTGTGTGCGTGTGTGTGTGTGTGTGTGTGTGTATGTACTGCTGCATATGCATATGGAGGACACATGGCAGTTCATTGCGATCCCATTAATGTCAGCTGAATGAAAGCTTTGATGTCTCCTCAGAGCTTCACATCTAATGCCTTCATTCACCTTCCTGAACCACTCCACCATGTGCAGAGTCATAGGGCTAGGAATCAGATAGTCACACACACACACACACACACACACACACACACACACACACACACACACACACACACACACACACACACACACACACACACACACACACACACACACACACACACACACACACACACACACACACACACACACACACACACACACAAAATGTACCTGTGGCCAGGTAGATGATATGGAACAGCATGTCTTTGCCCTGTACCACGTCCACAGCTACATGGGAGAAGCGGATATTATCCTCCATAAAGTAAGGGACAGGCTGGACCGGCTGAACCACCTCATTCATCAGCAGGAACTTCTGGGCATCCTGCAGGTTCCTCTCTGTCAGATTCACGTAGGAGCCGTAGTCTATGGTACCACACTCGAGGGAGAAAGAGAGGGACAGAGATCATTTATTTGTGCTTCCCATGACTGTGTTTTTGTATTTTAATGCAATATATACAGTACCAGTCAAAATGTTTGGACACACCTACTCATTCCAGGGTTTTTCTATCATGTAGTAACCAAAAAACTGTTAAACAAATCCAAATATATTTTATATTTGAGATTCTACAAAGTAGCCACCCTCTGCCTTGATGACAGTTTACAGATCTGAGGAAGTGACTGCTTTTCTGAAACTATTGGATTGGCTGTCTTCAACTAATGGCAGGGCTGTATCTGGAACTGCACGTTGAAGATAGAAATATAATGAATAGAGCACACACAATCTCCTGTACTATTCCAATCTATCTGAGAGTCTTATTGGATCTACACAATACGTTTATTTCTGAACATTTTGTAAATGTTCATTCTCCTGAATATCCATTGCCCCAGTTGTACAATCAAATCAAACCAATGAATTTTGTACACAAAAGTATAAATAAGTTGTGATGCTCAACTACGGACTCTTCCAACATGCCACTGAAAAGTTTGAAAGCTGCAATTAATTGTATGATACCTGAAAATACTGCAGAGTAATTCAAATCCATTTGCAAACATTGGAAACAGCAGGTTGGTTGCTTAGCAAAAACAACTTTGAACCTCTTTGTCCATCTGAGGGTAAATGTTCTTGTTAACGAACACACACTTGACCATCTTTAAAGGGATAGTTTACTCAGACTAAAACAAAAGATTTTCCACCTACCTTGGCTGCAGTTGATTCATGAGGGCAGTTTTGGGATATTTAGTTTCCTTTTGACACTCAATAGCCATCATTTGTTACGGTTAGCGCTCTCAGTTTAACATTCTACTGTTCTTGTGCCTAAGTAATAAAACGAATTACTTTTGGGCCAACATTTTATTAGCATGTTGTTACATAATACTTATGCAACTGCATTTTAATTGCATAGAAATGAGCTGAGAGTTTTTTGTAACTACTGCACACAAGAGGAATAGTGACTATTCCTTATTCTACTTATGTAATAACTCCATTATCATGCAAGTCCTATGTAACAACAATGTTGCTATTGTAATAATCACAAAGTTACTACACAAGAACTTGATGCCAGGTTTTACTGTATTACCTTATGTCTCACTCATTGTGAAAATATATTTGTTAGCCATTTTGAAGCTGCAAAAGTGGTCTACTCTAATGTTGAGGTGATTCCATGTCCCTCATATATTTCATTCTAGACTATAAACTATATTAAGACGAATATCTAAGAGCCCCCTAAACCACATGCTTATGATCATATATTTAGACTAATTGAACTAACTGTTGTAGCTTTTTGGCAGCCATCAAAAATACATTTTTTTGCTTTTAAATAATTGCTTTTATTAAAATATCTTAAAATATTTTGGGGTTTTCTGAGAGATATTCCAATACTTTAATATTATGTTGTTTTTCTGAGACCTGTACTTGAATATTAAAGAAAATATTTGCCTTTTAGTTGAAATGTCATACCCTATATTTGACGACCTTGAGTTTTTGAAAAGGTAGTATTTTCAATTGAACTACAAAACATAACTATTTTCTACCCAGATCTGGTACTAACTGTATAATATAGTGAGATATGCATGTAAAATGTATTATAACAACCATTGGGAAATCATCAATAAGAGTTTTGTGCAAAACACATCAATCTCTCTCTGACAATGAGTTAAACAATGAATTCATTTTGCATTTAAAAGTGAGAGATGACTATCTGCACTCAGACACACCCACCCCAGTCTGATGGTATATTAACTGTTAATACACAGCAACATGATTCACCATGATCTATGACTACTGGATCAATTCATACAGTTTAAGAGAAGAGGGAGATATTTCTCTAGACAGATAGATCATTAACAATTCAATCAATGGCCAGGGTGTGTGTGAGTAATGATTTCACAGGAAGTTGGGGAAAGATCCACATTGCGGTGTGTATGTATGTGTGTATGTGTCTCTCTCTCACTCTGTGTGTGTGTGTGTGTGTGTGTAGGGTGCTAGATATATGGGTAGGCCATTTTACATCAATGCAGGGCTGCCATAAATCCAAAGCTCGTAAATCGAATCCTCCAACATTGACAAATACTTGATGAAGATGTCACCCCAACCTAGATAAAGTGTGCTGTGCTCCAACAGTGAAATGTGTGTGTGTGTGTGTGTGTGTGTGTGTATGCATGTGTATGTATGTGTGTGCGTGCGTGTGTCAAATGGTGCAGCTCAGAGCAATTCCCCCGTAGCTTGGAAAAGGCTGGTTTACACACACACGCACACACACACACACACACACACACACACACACACACACACACACACGCACACACACACTTTATCCTCTCTAACAGGGCCCTGTGCAGACCTAAACAGCCACAGTGGGCAGGGAAAGGCTTTGGTCAGATACTACAAGCCAGAGGAAATTGGTTTCCATCCAGGCAATTTCTCCTAGCCTCAAGTGACTGGAATCTGTGTGTGTGTGCGTTTCTTCATGTGCAAATATGTGTGTCTATCAAGCGTAAAACTTGCTGACCAAGTTCACCCTAGGCTTTTGGTTACATGAGTGATATGGAACATGTGTGTGTGTGTGTGTGTGTGTGTGTGTGTGTGTGTGTGGCTCCCCCAACCCCTGAGAAAATGAAATCACATTCAGACTGCTGTGTGTAGATTAGGTCATATGCTAAGCCTGCTAGCCCTGAGAGCTGCTAGCCCTGAGAGCTGCTAGCCCTGAGAGCTGCTAGCCCTGAGAACTGCTAGCCCTGAGAACTGCTAGCCCTGAGAGCTGCTAGCCCTGAGAACTGCTAGCCCTGAGAACTGCTAGCCCTGAGAACTGCTAGCCCTGAGAACTGCTAGCCCTGAGAACTGCTAGCCCTGAGAACTGCTAGCCCTGAGAACTGCTAGCCCTGAGAACTGCTAGCCCTGAGAACTGCTAGCCCTGAGAACTGCTAGCCCTGAGAACTGCTAGCCCTGAGAGCTGCTAGCCCTGAGAGCTGCTAGCCCTGAGAGCTGCTAGCCCTGAGAGCTGCTAGCTCTGAGAACTGCTAGCCCTGAGAGCTGCTAGCCCTGAGAGCTGCTAGCCCTGAGAGGTGCTAGCCCTGAGAGGTGCTAGCCCTGAGAACTGCTAGCCCTGAGAACTGATAGCCCTGAGAGCTGCTAGCCCTGAGAACTGCTAGCCCTTCCAGCCATACACCATTCTCTCTGTGTCATGTCTAAAAAGCACAGGCAAAGGCTTCCAAATCCTCCCTCTGTTCCAAAGCCCTATGGGGTCAGAGCCTAGCCGTGGGAAGTAGTATAAACGTACTGAAGGTACTGCAGCACCCCTGATTTTTTACATTTATAAATAAAATTAAACAACATTTTAAAAGAGTAGTGCACTGGACCTTTAATACGCGGAACAATAATATAAACGTGTTATAAACGTGTCATAAACATTTAAAGTGTTGCTCCTATGTTTCATGAGCTGAAAAAAAAGATCCCTGAAATTTTCCATATGCACAAAAAGCTTATTTCTATCAAATTTTGTGCTCAAATTTGTTCACATCACTGTTAGTGAGCATTTCTGCTTGGTCAAATTAATCCATCCACCTGAAAGGTGTGGCATATCAAGAAGCTGATTAAACAGCAAGATCATTACCTTGTACATTACCTTGCACGGTGAACAATAAAAGGACACTCTAAAATGTGCAGTTTTGTCACACAACACAATGCCACGGATGTCTCAACTTTTGAGGGAGTGTACAATTGGCAACTTAATACAAAGGAGATATGTCACGCTGCATGAGGCAAATGGTGGTCACACCAGCTACTGACTGGTTTTCTGATCCACCCCCCTACCTTTTTGTTAAGGTATCTATGAGCAACATATGCATATCTGTATTCCCAATCATGTGAAATCCATCGATTAGGGCCTCGTTTATTGAAATCGACTGATATGAACTGTAACTCTGTAAAATCTTGGAAATTGTCGCATTTTGCATTCCTATTTTCGTTCATTGTAGTATTAGTTGAGCGACATCGACGTCTGTAGCGTGTAGCGTGTTTTCAGCATCTCCACTTTGGCAAAAAAAGGTAGTTGTATAATTAAGAACATGACTCAATAGTTGGAGTTGTAAGAGTCGTTGCCCTGTCCCTTTCTCTTTGATTGTCATTTGAATGGAATCCACGAAGAACAAAACCCTGTGCTCTGACATTTACATCAAAAAGTGCAAAGTTATAGGCAAAGAAAACAAAACATCCACTTCAAATAAAATATTTTTCTTGATCAAATAACATGGAAAACAACGACTTTTTGTGCAGTATTAATTTACCATCGTTACAAACCACATAATGTACATTACTGTATTGTACACAAGCTGGTCATCTAGGATTGTAACTAGACTTTCCATCACCATGAAGAAAAACAATGTACAGTAGAGTAATTGAGTACATTGAGACATCAAGTGGTTTGTGATGATGTGGCTGAGTTGGTAGAGCATGGCGCTTGCAATACTAGGGTTGTGGGTTTGAAAAAGCATGCAAATGTATGTACTCACTACTGTAAGTTGGTTTGGATAAGAGTGTCTACTGAAAAGGAATGAATAGACCATTTCAGTTCATTTCAGAGCCTTTACTAGTCCTGTATTAGTGGACAGATAAAGACATCTTCAGCTTGGGCAAAAAATAATAATTCTGCATCCCCCAATATGCAAAGAAAATCACAGCACCCCCACCCCCAAACAAATTTCCTTGGCTATGGGTCAGAGAGGCTTCAGAGAATGAAGTGCCATTCGTGATAGGTAGAAGTTGCCCTTTAACACAGATCTAGGATCAGATTACTCTCAACCCACTCCTAACCTTAAACTATAAGGGAGATGTAATAACACCTGGTCCTGGGTCAGTGGTTAGGGGCAACTTCTTCCGGCTCCAGGGAAAGTACTGTAGTGGTGCGATTGGGATGTTGTAAATTTCACATCAGTGAGTTTTATAATGCGAGGTCGTCATTATTAACAGGTTTGTGAGGAGATTGAAAGAGAGAGAGTGAGAGAGAATGATTTAATGAGAGGGAGTGTACAGGGACTCTGAGGCTTGCTCATCAGCCCTACACACAAGCACACACACACACACACACACACACACACACACACACACACACACACACACACACACACACACACACACACACGCACACGCACACGCACACGCACACGCACACAAACAAAACACACACACAAACGCATACCCACCCATACACATAACCACATGCACACACACACTTTCTGTTGTATGCGATTATGTTTGTGTGTGTTGGTTAACTGGACAGAGTTGTTGAGGTGATAAAATCTCTCAGAATAACCAGGTGAAAACCTGTGTCCATGACGGCTAGATGTCCACCAGAACTGACTGTCCATGGGAAACAGACACAGGCGCGGTCATCCGTCGCCATCTCAGATGTAAGATCTTATAACCAGGTGAAAATCTGTGTCCATGACGGCTAGATGTCCACCAGAGCTGACTGTCCATGGGAAACAGACACAGGCACGGTCGTCCGTCGCCATCTCAGATGTAAGATCTTAATTTGATCACTCTTTTGTTGCTGACAAAATTCCTGCACAGCAGGAAATGCAAACTTAGTGTATTTGAGTTTTTAAAACACCTCTAAAGTGTATAATTTCCAATTTTAAAAAACTACTTAATTTGCCTTAACAAAAATGTATCAACCCCTACAAAAACGTCCATTAATTATATCTCCTGCTGTAGCAAACTGGCTCAAATTAAGATCCTACATCTGTAAGGCACTGACCTGAGTCATACATCTGTCTTGTCACACTATGGTAGTAGCTATTAGCCTGATTTGTTATATTCAATTGGTCATATTCAACTTTAAAAACTGATTCAGGCTCATCTCTCCCAAAACATATCCCAATCTGATCCTGTGCCTGGCTTAACCCTGATAGAATAACACCTAGCTGAGCTCATGGCTCAAGGCCTTGTTTCTACAATAGAGATAGAAGATTTTCCTGTGAGCTGTGTCGGCGGCCATACTGACCAGTGTCGCTGGTCAAAACAACATTTAATTTATACTTTGGTGGAATGTCTGTCGACAGGCGCTGTGACTGTTTCCTTGTTGCACAGACATGAAAACAATTAATGTCTCTGCAAACTTCGCAATGCCCGTTGTCGTGGTTACTGGGCTGCTACAGCAACAAGACCAAATCCACTGTGACAAGACAGTGCAGTAGTTCTAAAATTCTCATATAGAATGACCTACTTTTATCTTGTCATACACAAAACCAAAAGCTCATTTCTAAAAACTTGCCATCATTACCTTGTAATTAATTATGTTGTTGTGGTGGGTTTATTTTCCTTTAATAATGAATAAAAAGTAGATAAAGTTACGGTGTTGGCAGCTATACTCCGGTCATTATTTGAACTGGTTAGCCTGCTAGTTAGCTAGCTAACAAGCTACTAACGAACCAAAACATTGTTTAGAAAGTTGCTTTTAGTTGCCTTGCTTGCTAGATTGACATTTACCAAGTTAATTTTTAAATGGATGGGTTTATAGGTGTTCAAATAGAGCAAGTATGCTATTTGGAGCACTGGGCTGCTGAAGCCCAGTGCCTTGGGTTCATGCATGTTAACATCAGTTTGCTTTATTCACTAAGTGTCCTTTATTCACTGCTTTAGCACACTCCACTGACCCTGATGCCCTAGCCGTGTCTGAATCCTGGCTTAGGAAGGCCACCAAAAATTCTGAAACTTCCATCCCCAACTACAACATTTTCCGTCAAGACAGAACTGCTAAAGGGGGTGGAATTGCAATCTACTGTAGAGATAACCTGCAGAGTTCTGTCAGACTATCCAGGTCTATGCCCAAAGTTCGAGTTTATACTTTTAAAGTTCCATCTCTCCAAAAATAAGTCCCTCACTGTTGCTGCTTGTCATAGAGCCCCCTCCGCTCCCAGCTGTGCCCTGGACACCATATGTGAATTGATTGCCCCCCCCCCCATTTATCGTCAGAGTTCGTACTGCTAGTTGACCTAAATTGGGATATGCTTAACACCCCGGTCGTCCTACAATCTAAGTTAGGTGCCCTTAATCTCACACAAATGATCAAGGAACCTACCAGTTACAACCCCAAATCCGTAAACATGGGCACCCTCATAGATATCATCCTGACCAGTCTAGCCAGACACCTGCGAGCAGGCCTTTCTAATTGACCTGGCCTGGGTATCCTGGAAGGATATCGACCTCATCCCGTCAGTAGAGAATGCCTGGTTATTCTTTAAAAGTGCTTTCTTCAACATCTCAAATAAGCATGCCCCTTTCAAAAATTGTAGAACCAAGAACAGATATAGCCCGTGGTTAACTCCAGGCTAGACTGACCTATGACACCCTGTGGCATACTGCACTAGCTTCGAATAGTCCCCGCGATATGCAACTTTTTAGGGAAGTCAGGAACCAATACACACAGTCAGTTAGGAAAGCAAAGGCTAGCTTTTTCAAACAGAAATTTGCATCCTGCAGCACTAATTCCAAAAATTTTTGGGACACTGTAAAGTCCATGGAGAATACCTCCTCCCAGCTGCACACTGCACTGAGACTAGGAAACACTGTCACCACTGATAAATCCACGATAATTGAGAATTTCAATAAGCATTTCTCTACGGCTGGCCATGCTTTCCACCTGGCTACCCCTACTCCGGCCAACAGCTCTGCACCCCCCGTTGCAACTGGCCCAAGCCCCCCACTTCTCCTTCACCCAAATCCAGACAGCTGACGTTCTGATAGAGGTGCAAAATCTGGATCCTTACAAATTAGCTGGTTTAGACAATCTGGACCCTCTCTTCCTAAAATTATCTGCCACCTTTGTTGCAACCCTTATTACTAGTCTGTTCAACCTCTCTTTCGTATCGTCTGAGATTCCTAAAGACTGGAAAGCAGCTGGGTTCATCCCGCTCTTCAAAGGGGAGACACTCTAGACCCAAACTGTTACAGACCTATATCCATCCTGCCCTGCCTTTCTATGGTCTTCGAAATCCAAGTAAACAAACAGATCGTCCGACCATTTCGAATCCCACCATACCTTGTCCGCTATGCAATCTGATTTCCGAGCTGGTCACGGGTGCACCTCAGGCACCCCCAAGTCCTAAATGATATCATAACCGCCATCGATAAAAGACAGTAACGTGCAGCCATCTTCATCGACCTGGCCAAGGCTTTCGACTCCGTCAATCACCATATTCTTATCGGCAGGCTCAACAGCCTTGGTTTCTCTACTGGCTGCCTCGCATGGTTCACCAACTACTTCTCAGATAGAGTTCAGTGTATCAAATCGGAGGGCCTGTTGACCCGACCTCTGGCAGTCTCTATGGGGGTGCCACAGGGTTAAATTCTCGGGCCGACTCTTTTCTCTGTATATATCAATTATGTCACTCTTGCTGCAGCTGATTCTTTGATCCACCTCTACGCAGACGACACCATTCTGTATACATCTGGCCTTTCTTTGGACACTGTGTTTTAACAAACCTCCAAACGAGCTTCAACGCCATAGAACACTCCTTCCGTGGCCTCCAACTGCTTTTAAATTCTAGTAAAACTAAATACATGCTCTTCAACCGATCGCTGCCCGCCCGACTAGCATCACTACTCTGGAAGGTTCTGACTTAGAATATGTGGACAACTATAAATACCTAGGTGTCTGGCTAGACTGTAAACTCTCCTTCCAGACTCACATTAAGCATCTCCAATCCAAAGTGAAATCTAGAATATGCTACCTATTTTGCAACAAAGCCTCCTTCACTCATGCTGCCAAACATACCGCCGTAAAACTGACTATCCTACCAATCCTCGACTTCAGCGATGTCATTTACAAGAGAGTGCCTCCAACACATGAAATTGGATGCAGTTTATCACAGTGCCTTCCGTTTTGTCACCAAAGCCCCATATACTACCCACCACTGCAACCTGTATGCTCTCAATGGCTGGTCCTCGCTACATATTCGTCGCCAAACCCACTGGCTCCAGGTCATCTATAAGTCTTTGCTAGGTACCACCCACCCGTAGCACACACTCCAGTAGGAATATTTCACTGGTCATCCCCAAAGCCAACACCTACTTTGGCCGCCTTTCCTTACAGTTCTCTGCTGCCATTGACAGGAACAAATTGCAAAAATTACTGAGGTTGGAGACTTATATCTCCCTCACTAACTTTAAGCGTCATCTGTCAGAGCCGCTTACCGATTGCTGCAGCTGTACACAGCCCATCTGTAAATAGCCCATCTGTAAATAGCCCATCCAATCAACTACCTACCTCATCCCCATATTTGTTTTAGTTTTTCTGCTCTTTTGCACACCAGTATTTCTACTTGCACATCCTCATCTGCACATATCACTCCAGTGTAAATTGCTAAATTGTAATTACTTTGCCACTATTGGCCTGTTTATTGCCTTACCTCCTTACTTCCTTTGCACACACTGTATGCAGATTTTTCTATTGCGTTATTGACTGTACGTTTGTTTATCCCATGTGTAACTTTGTGTTGTTTTTGTCGCACTGCTTTGCTTTATCTTGGCCAGGTTGCAGTTGTAAATGAGAACTTGTTCTCAACTGGCCTACCTGGTTAAATAAAGGTGAAATAAAAAATCTAATAAAAATGCCATGCAGAGGCTGTCGTTTTGTATTTATACATTTTCATAACGAAGACGATAAGTTTGATGTCGGATGATAATAGAATGGTCACGATGTCACTGCGACAACTGTCTACAGACATGTTGATCGACCAACTGCAAACCAGTCTTCCAGGTTGGGGTAGGTGAGTATTTACCTGGAAGTCAGGGTTAGGGTTAGGGTAGGGTAGCCAGGCGGAGCGAGAGTTCTCCTGGTACTTGAAGGGACCTCCAAACACCTGGGTGATGGCACTGAGGTTGAAGGCACACACTGCAGACGCTGCTATGCTGTTCCTGAAGGGGGAAGAGAGGGATAGCGATAAATATACAGTGCCTTCAGAAAGTATTCACACCACTTGACTTTTCACACATTTTGTTGTATTAGGAAGTGGGATTAACATTTTTTAGTTGTCATTTTTTGTCAACTATCTATACAAAATACTCTAATGTCAAAGTGGATTTTCTTTCACCTTGACATTACATTTGAAAAAAATAAATATGAAAAATAAAACAATAATATATCTTGAAATAAAACAATAATATATCTTGATTCAACTCCCTAAGTCAATACAAGTTAGAATCACCTTTGGCAGTGATTACAGCTGTGAGTCTTGGTAAGACTCTAAGAGCTTTGCACACCTGGACTGTACAATATTTGCCAATTATTATTTTCTAAATTCTTCGAGCTCTGTCAAATTGGTTGTTGTTTATCGCTAGACAACCATTTTAAGGTCTAACCAACAATTTTCAAGCAGATTTAAGTCACAACTGTAACTGTGAGACTCTGGAACTTTCATTGTCTTCTTGGTAACCAACTCCAGTGTAAATTCGGCCTTGTGTTTTAGTTTATTGTCCTGTTGAAAGGTGAATTCATCTTCCAGTGTCTGATGGAAAGCAGACAACTAGGTTTTCCTCTAGGATTTTGCCTGTGCTTAGATTCTGGGTTTTTTTTATCCTGAAAAACTCCCCTTAATGATTACAAGCATACCCATAACATGATGCAGCCACCACTATGCTTGAAAATGTGGATAGTGGTACTCAATAATGTATTGTATTGTATTTGCCCCAAACAATACACCTTGAAGTCAGGATAAAAAGTTAATTGCTTTGCCACATTTTTTTGCCACATTTTTTGCATTATTACTTTAGTGCATTGTTGCAAACAGGATGCATGTTTTGGAATATTTTTTATTCTGTACAGGCTTCCTTCTTTTCACTCTGTCAGTTAGGTTAGTATTGTGGAGTAACTACAATGTTGTTGATCCATCCTCAGTTTTCTCCTATTACAGCCATTAAACTCTCTAACTGTTTAAAAGTCACCATTGGCCTCATGGTGAAATCCCTGAGTGGTTTCTTTCCTCTCCGGAAAATGATTTAGGAAGGATGTCTGGATCTTTGAAGTGACTGGGTGTATTGATACACCATCCAAAGTTGAATGAATAACTTCACCATGCTCAAAGAGATATACAATGTCTGCTTTTTAATTTATTTTACCCACCTACTAATAGGTTATTTTTTTGCGAGGCTTTGGAAAACCTCCCTGGTCTTTGTGGTTGAATCTGTGTTTGAAATTTACAGCTCGACTGACTGACCTTAGAGATAATTGTACGTGTGGGGTACAGAAATCATGTTAAACACTAAAATTGCACACAGAGTGAGTCAATCCAACTTACTATATGACTTGTTATGTGACTTTTGTTTTTACTCCTGTACTTATTCCGGCTTGCCATAACAAAGGGGTTGATTACTTATTTACTCAAGACATTTCAGCTTTCATTTTTACTTAATTTGGAAAAAAACAAAAACAGAATTCCACTTTACATTATGGGGTATTGTGTGTAGGCTAGAATGTGGAAAAAGTCAAGGAGTGTGAATACTTTCTGAAGGCACTGTATATGGTTAGGATTTTGTCTGCTGACTGTTAATGTCCAGTCTGTGTTTTTGTCCTCTAAATATACCTACACATCTGTCCCTACACAGACTCAGATCCTACTGTGAGTGATGGTGTAAGGTGACTATAAATTTAACACCAGGCTTCATTTAAAATGTTCTGCCTCTGTGGCTAAGTGTATGGATCGGGCCTGACAAATAGCTTTGACTTTTCAAACTGTCACTTTCCACAAAAGCATGTCTCTTCTAAGAGGTGAGAAAATTGAAAATGAAAGAAATGAGTTTAAAGTCAAACTGTGAAACTAAACGTGTGTGAATGACGATAGTATGTATAACATGACTGTTCATTTTAAGCTGTACCTGAAGTATACTTCAGTGTTTTGGCAACTTCAAGGTTTATCATACATTATAAACTGGGTGGTTCAAGCGCTGAATGCTGATTGGCTGACAGCCGTGGTATATCAGACGGGTATGACACACCATTTATTTTTACTGCACGAACCGTTGTATATTGGCCATATACCATACCCCCTCGGGCATCATTGCTTAATAATACAGGCAGAATATACCCTCTTTGTGTGTGTGTGTGTGTGTGTGTGTGTGTGTGTGTGTGTGTGTGTGTGTGTGTGTGTGTGTGTGCGCGTGTGTGTGCATATAGTATAGTATGCATCTCACACTTACACATTAGTAGTGAAGATCCCATAGAGCAGTTCTAGCTCTGGTAGGTAGAACGTCCCCTGTAGTTCATTATAGTTGAACGGTATCTCCCCTGGTCGAGAACAGTTCAACCGCGCCTTCATGAACGTGGTCCAGGTGTCCTCCAATAGGAAGCGGCCCCCAATGTCGTTCTTACAGACCCGGGCAGCGCGAGAGAACACGGTCCGACCGCAGTCGTGTTCCACTGCGTTCTCTCTGAAGAAGAAGTAGGTGAAGTTCCCAATGTCGTAGGAGGAGACAAAGTTAGGTTCTGTTGAAGGAGGACACAAAGTTAGGTTATATTGTAGAAGGAGACAAAGTTAGGTTCTGTTAAAGGAGGAGACAAACTATTCAGACCCCTTGACTTTTTCTACATTTTGTTACATTACAGCCTTATTCTAAAATGTATTAAATTGTTTTTTCCCTCATCAATCTACACACTACCCCATAATGACGCTACAATCTTGTCACACCTGTATTTGGGGAGTTTCTCCCATTCTTCTCTGAGTTTCTCCCATTCTCCACTGAAGCTCTGCCAGGTTGGATGGGGAGTGTCGCTTTACAGCTATTTTCAGGTCTCTCCAGAGATGTTCGATCGGGTTCAAGTCCGGGCTCTGGCTGGGCCACTCAAGAACATTCAGAGACTTTTCCCGAAGCCACTCCTGTGTTGTCTTGGCTGTGTGTTTAGGATTGTTGTCCTGTTGAAAGGTTTACCTTCTCCCCAGTCTGAGGTCCTGAGTTCACTGGAGCAGGTTTTCATCAAGTATGTCTGTACTTGGCTCCGTTCATCTTTCCCTCGATCCTGACTAGACTCCAAGTCCCTGTTGCTGAAAAACATTGCCGAGCATGTTGCCAGCGCCATGCATCACTATAGGGATGGTGCCAGGTTTCCTCCAGATGTGACGCTTGGTTTTCAAGCCAAGAGTTCAATCTTGGTTTCATCTGACCAGAGAATCTTGTTTCTCATGGTCTGAAAGTATTTAGGTGCATTTTGGCAAACTCCAAGCGGGCGGACATGTGCCTTTTACTGAGGAGTGGCTTCCGTCTGGCCACTCTACCATAAAGGCCTGATTGATGGAGTGCTGCAGAGATGGTTGTCCTTCTGGAAGGTTCTCTCATCTCCACAGAAGAACTCTGGAGCTCTGTCAGAGTGACCATCAGGTTCTTGGTCACTTCCCCGACCAAGGCCCTTCTCCCCCGATTGCTCCGTTTGGCCAGGCTGCCAGCTCTAGGAAGATTCTTGGATGTTCCAAACGTCTTCAATTTAAGAATGGAGGCCACTGTGTTCTTGGGGACCTTCAATGCTGCAGACATTTTTGGTACCCTTCCCCAGATCTGTGCTTCGACACAATCCTGTCTCAGAGCTCTAAGGACAATTTCTTCGACCTCGTCGCTTGGTTTTTGCTCTGACATGCATTGTCAACTGTCAACTTATATAGACAGGTGTGTGCTTTTCCAAATCATGTCCAATCAATTGAATTTACCACAGGTGGACTCCAATCAAGTCACAGAAACAGGATGACCTATGGAAACAGGATGCACCTGAGCTCAATTTCAAGTCTTATAGCAAAATAAGCTATTTCTGTTTTTTTAAATTTTATACATTTAAAAAAAAAATCTGTTTTCACTATCTCATTATGGAGTATTGTGCGTAGATTGATGAGGAAAATTATTTTTTAAATAAGGCTGTAACGTAACAAAATGTGGAAAAAGTCAATGGGTCTGAATACTTTCTGAATGCACTGTATATGACAATGAGTTCTGAGTGATTGACTAGGGTTCCATAGGAATGTGAGGTTGAGGGGATTAGTCTTAATAAATTATGACATTGTTATTAATGACTTTGTGTTTCAAAATTAATTATTTATCCAGGGAAACCCTAAAGGTTAGGATGAGGTATGACCAAAACAATGGTGTAATAGTTGTCAACCCATCTACAACTGCTGACCTTCCTAGAGCGCTCATTGATGAGCTGTTCATTTTTATGTATGACATTATTGGACCTTAACCGCACGCTTTATCCTCTCTGACAGTGATTTAATTCACTTTTAAATGAAAGAGTTTTTTTCCCTTGTTTGCTCTTTCAGCCCCTCCTCTCCTCTGCACCTTTGCACAGCATCACAGGAGAAAAGGGAGAAAAAATCAATTTGCCATAAAATTAGTTATTAAACCTTTTCTCAAAGGTTGTCGCGGCGCTATATATGTGGTGGCTTTTAATTTATTTTTTCAATCTGGCTTTAATGTGAATCAGATAAAATCCTGACAAGATAGCGATTGACCTGCTCTTTTAGAGCAAGTGAACGACTGAAGCAGCGTATTCAATCAGCTGCCCTGTTCCAGGTGGGGTGTGCTGTTGAACTGCGATCCACTGAGCTCTTCAGAACGACACACTGATTTCATTGTTTCAGTACCAGATGGAAATGTCACTTTTATATCCTTCAAAAGGAAAGAACAAAATATTTTAAATAAATATATATATATATTGTAAAAGAAGCTAAAAAGTGTGGATATGTTCTTTGTCATCAATATACTGCATGGCAGTGACAGACGTCCGTATCACTGACATTTTGACACGTCCTGTAAACACCACCAACTTCCTGTAAACACCACCAACTTCCTGTAAACACCACCAACTTCCTGTAAACACCACCAACTTCTACCCTTTCCCCCTCATCCACCCCTTTTCTCCTTCTATATGAACTACTTTTCCTCCTCTCTATATCTTTACTGCATATTCCCCTGCCCCCTAACCACCTTCCATTTCCCAGCCTACCATTGAGCAATTTGGAGTTGTACTAAGCAGTGCAGTATTGGCAGCATCCGCCTATCTCCTACCGCTTGCTTCTCTACCCCTACCTCTACCCCATCCTACCATTGAGCCATTTGGAGTTGTACTGTGCAGTGCGTAGAGGCGGCAGCCCCCCCAGACTGCGATATATAGCTGGGTCTCTGCCAGAGAAGTCCATGGCGGTGGCAGCATAGAGCTCTCCGCTGGAGGTGATCAGGGCTGTGGAGTTATGGAGAGGGTTGTAGGGACAACGGGCCATCCCACTGATCTGGTCATGGATCTCTGTCAGGTTGGTCAGCTAGAGGGGATGGGGAAGAGAGGGTGGAGAGGGGGAGGAGATGAGGGGTAGATGAGTGTGAGCACACATCACATGATTTTTAACTCCCCTCTCCTTGACTGGAATTTGTCACTCCCATACAAACATTGATTGTTCTCAAATACTGTGAGTTTTAGCAGAATGATCACACAATGAGACAAGGCTAAACATTGAGCACGTTGCTTGGTTACCACAGAACCAAGGGAGAGATTTGGAGTTTGACTTGAATAATTGATTATGATAGTAAAAGTTGATTGTGTTTTTTCTCATCATGATGGCATGGGGTTGTTCAATGACAGACATGTTTCTTGTTTAAAATCTATCACTTGGTGGTATCAATTCAGAGAGACAAATATTTTTTTTTGCTAAATGCTATATATCCGCCTCACTCTCAGAGAAATAACTAGTACTGCTATATTAGGTTTTAAAACTTCTTCAGGATCGGTGGGTCCCCCACGGGACAGTTGAGCTAACGTAGGCTAATGCGATTAGCATGAAGCTGTAAATAACAAGAACATTTCGCAGGACATAGACATATCTGATATTGGCAGAAAGCGTAAATTCTTGTTAATCTAACTGCACTGTCGAATTTACAGTAGCTATTACAGTGAAAAAATACCATGCTATTGATTGAGGAGAGTGCACAGTTATGAACTTGAGAAGTTACTACCAATCAGGCACATTTGGGCAGTCTTGACCCAAAAGTTTGAACAGAAATGCAATGCTTAATTGGATCAGTCTAAAACGTTACACATACACTGTCACCATCTAGTGGCCAAAATATAAATTGCGCCTGGGCTGGAATAATACATTATGGTCTTTTTCTTGCATTTCAAAGATCATGGGACAAAAAAAATATTAAAAAATGTTTGTTTTTTTCTTTGTATTTTCTTTTACCAGATCTAATGCGCTATGTTATCCTACATTCATTTGACATTTTCACAAACGTCAAAGTTTTTCCTTTCAAATGGTATCAAGAATATGCATATCCTTGCTTCAATGCCTGAGCTATAGATAGTTAGATTTGGGTATGTCATTTTAGGTGAAAATGTAAAAAAAGGTCAGATCCTTATTAAACAGTCAAATGCAACAAATAACTACATTTTTTATAAAGACATTTAGAAATTATACTGTACATTTGTGACATCAATATAAAAAAATGCAATACAGTAATATGAGATCTGTATGTAATACATTTACATTTGATATTTTAGTCATTTAGCAGATGCTCTTATCCAGAGAGACTTATAGTAAGTGCATTCATCTTAAGATAGCTAGGTGAGACAAACACATATCACAGTCAAATAAACAGGATACGAACCTTCCATTCCAGCGAAACAATGTACATATATAGTTTTGCAAACAAATCTGAGAACAGTAATATTTTACACACACATGAAGGTACCCATAAACAATCACTTCTGATGAAAAAACACAAATGTGAAAAATTGGTGGATATAGTGTTTGGGAAATAAAGTTCATTTGGACAGACCTCAGATTAGAAAGAAGGATATGGAACAATAAACAATAATGCCTGTGAAACTGCTGTTTCTCCTCTAGGAAGAAGCCTGTCTCTTATTGTTACGGTAAGACCATTTTCAGAACCATAGCTAAAATCCTACCTTTAGCTATCAAGTTTGGATACAAAACCAATAGCTGGAGAATCAACTGAGGTAAAATAGAGGCAACCTACATTCAACCTACGCAGTTCCCAGCACAGAGCTCTTATGGCCATATCTATGTGGGTGGGTATTGCTGGTAATTAGCTATAGCATCTTTTTAGGCAAGAATATGACTCTTCCCACAGCCTTTTATAATCAGCTTAACCTATCCAAAACCACACTCTAAGAACAAGAACACAACATCTGGAACAGGACCAATGCTAATAGAAAACCTCTATCTTCACTGTACTTCCTGGAGAAGTTACTGTACATTTTATTCCTCCTGGTTTGGTTGTTCTGATGACTAGCGGACATACATCTGTTTTCCTTGATAAAGCATTATTAAACCACATCAGTGACTTAGGGAAAGCCTCTCCGTTTTCACAAGCAGCTCCATGCGAAGCTCAGAGCTCAGACGTTTGGTTTGTCTGCCTTTGAAAGCGAGGCCAAATCCAGCTCTCAGTGTTTAAAAATACTCTACAGTACGACCTACACTTGTACACCAATAAAAACCCACCCAACATAAACTGAGGCAAAAGCCTTGGATATGTTTAAGAGCTGGAATGTACACAGTGTTTTATTTGCCAATATGAAAATTAAACTCATGGTGTAACCGTGAAGGAGAGATGCTTAGGGCAAGACTTCCACCTCCATTCCTATCAATCTAAACCGTGATGTATTTTTATACATTATTTATATAAACCATCATTCCGTACTTCGCATTTATGGTTAACCACATACTGTTGTAGAAATGTATCTTTGTTTCAATGGAAACCCATCCAATAAACTTTAAATGCTTACTAATTCTGCAAATGGGGTTCTGCAATGGTCAATTCTAGGGCCACTATAGTTTCTTTTCCCCTCCCCACTAACCATCGCATTAAGCTATGAGGCAACGCTACACATTACTCACATCGACCCAGGTGTGTTCTTAACTGCACATCCTGCCTGACGGGCAGAAGATGTCTAACTATACAGAACACAAGCTTTGTCCAACTGACACACTGAAGCTTCTCTCTAATGCTGGCTTGGGTTTCTGATTAATCAATGAGAGATGGACTTTCCACTTCCTTAAAGTACGTGATGCTCATTAATAAAACAGCCTAAGAGCGGGTCACTTTGTATAGATTTATTAGAGTGGGTTGATTTGGACCACCGTTGGTTCCGTCAACACAAACTACCTCCGCTCCGGGCCTCCGGTCTGACCCAGCTTGACCCAACAAGTGTCACTGTGTCTGGGCCTGAAGTCTGCGATGAAAGGGGGTATTGATGGAGTTGATTCTGTGTGTTGAGGGAAGTGTTTGGGTCGAGCTGGGTCTGTAAGACAGGTGGAATGGGGATAGAGTATAGATAGAGGCTGCATCTATCATGCATATTAAAGCAATGGAGTGAATGAGTTCTCTCTTCAGGACACACAGCAGCTGTTGTTGGGTGGACTGGCTGGGGAAACGGGTCACTTTCACACCTCTAATAGCCAATCATTTGAGACACACTCAGTGCTGTTGACTTGGCTTTCAGATCATCTCTCTTTCTCTCCCTTCCTTCCTGGTCAGTTGCCATGTTACATTTCCTTGCAGCCGTCTCATAAATGTTATCAGACACAGAAAGAGACAGCCAAGCAGGTGTTAGGTGTCTGATGATTCATAGCTGTCTACAGGGCAGCAAAGAGGACATTGGGGCAGCAATAATAAGTTCTATATAATCATCATTTTACTCATCATCATTATCATTATCAAAATCATCATCATGATCATCCTCATCATCATGACCACCATACTCATCGTCATACTCATCATTATCATCCTCATCATCATCATACTCATTCTCATCTTCATCCTCCTCATTCTCATCATCATCATCATCATCCTCCTTTCTCATCATTATCACACTCATCATCATCATACTCATCATCACACTCATCATCATACTCATCATCATCACATCATCATCACCGTCATCATACTCATCATCAGTAGCAATATCATCATCGCCATTATCAAAAGCATGACTAGAGGATTGCATTCTCTAATTTCTGACAAATCCATAGTGGGCAAAAATAATCCTGCCATTCAAGGCCATAAATATTGATAAGGTCTTGAAATTAATTAATATATTGTCATGAATGAGGACATTTGGACAGAATTAATTTCAGTAAATGCCTGTAAAGACAGTGAATGGGTCATTAACGGGATATTAATCTGTGGTTATGTACACACATTATGATAACTAAACGCATATTTATTTCCTTCTCCTCTCTCTCGCTCTCTCTCCCTCCCTTGGAATCTTTCTCTCTCTCTTTCCCCCCCTTTGTCGCTCTCGATCCCTCTCTCTCTCCCTCTCCCTCCCTCTCAATCTCCTTCTCTGTCACACACAACCCACCCCGTCGCACCCAATACCTCCCTCCCTCATGATCTTTCTCTCTCTCTCCCCCTCTTTGTCGCTCTCGATCCCTCTCTCTCTCCCTCTCCCTCCCTCTCAATCTCCTTCTCTGTCACATACCCCCCCCGTCGCACCCAATACCTCCCTCCCTCATGATCTTTCTCTCTCTCTTTCCCCCCTCTTTGTCGCTCTCGATCCCTCTCTCTTTCGCCCTCCCTCTCAATCTCCTTCTCTGTCACACACAACCCCCCCGTCGCACCCAATACCTCCCTTCCTCACGATCTTTCTCTCTCCCTCTCTGTCACACTTGATCCCACTCTCCCTTTCCCTCTCTGACGCACTCAATCCCTCTCTCCCTCCCTCGCGATCTCTCACCCTCCCTCCCTCTCGATCTCTCTCCCTCCCTCCCTCTCGATCTCTCTCCCTCCCTCCCTAGTGATCTCTCTCTACCTCCTTCGCAATCTATCTCTCTCCCTCCACCTCACTCCCTCTCCTGCCCTCTCTCTACCTCTCTGTCGCTCTCGATCCCTTTCTTTCTACCTCTCGCCTGATCCCCCCCACTCTCTCCTTCCCTTTGTCACACTCAATTCTTTTCTCTTTCCCTCTCTCCCGATCCCCCCTCTCTCTCCCTCTCTGTTACACTCAATTTTTTTGTCTCTCTCGCTCTCCCTCTCTCTATAGCTATGCAGCACTTATCTTTCATATTAGCAGACCCACTCAGAGTAAATATGTGTTCTCCTATAACAGGGCTGATGAAATACCATCGTAATAATGTATTGACATTTATACTATATGTATTTCTGTCGGAGTAGTCGTTATGAGACGGTGACCTTTGCATTTGCTGCTAACAAAATTAAAAATAAAATAAAAACATTGTCCTTCCCTCCACCTACACACCATATAATATAACCAACAGCCCACACACTTCCCTCAGATTAAACTGCAGGTTTATATACAGTAGGTGGAGTAGAACTAGTAGAGGAGCATAGAGTAGTAGAAGAGAGGAAAAGAGAAGATAGTTACAGATAAGGAAGTAAAGTAGAGGAGAGGAGAGGAGAGGAGAGGAGAGGAGAGGAGGGGAGAGGAGAGGAGAGGAGAGGAGAGGGAGGGGAGAGGAGAGGAGAGGAGGAGGAGGAGGAGGAGGAGGAGAGGAGGGAGAGGAGAGGAGAGGAGGGGGAGGAGGAGGAGGAGAGGAGGAGGAGAGGAGAGGGAGAGGAGAGGAGAGGGAGAGGAGAGGAGAGGAGAGGAGAGGAGAGGAGAGGAGAGGAGAGAGGGGGAGAGGAGAGGAGGGAGGAGGAGAGGAGAGGAGAGGAGAGGAGGGAGAGGAGGAGGAGAGGAGAGGAGAGGAGAGGAGAGGAGAGGAGAGGAGAGGAGAGGAGAGAGGGAGAGGAGAGGAGAGGAGAGGGAGAGGAGAGGAGGGCATGAATAAATTCTTACAGTGCGGTTGGTGCAGATGGGTGTGAAAGCATTGGTTCCACAGGTGAACAGTCTATCTCCATTCACCAGCAGCACTCTGATGTAATTCTGACACTCCTCCTGTGGAGAGGACAGAACAGCACAGCTGACATTAGCACTAATAGAATGACACAAACACAGGAATAAACACCTTAACCAAGTTTCAAGTATTTGCCATTTGTAAGTACATACATTGGAATTTCTCTTCAACGAGAGCTCAAAAAAGGTAGAAGAAGATAAAAAAAATACAAAGATTACATATAATACAAATAATTACATATGCAAGATAAGAAAGTATATGTGTAAATACTAGCCAGTCACATCCAAACATTGCACTAACTCTGAATAATGAAGCTGCAGCCCTAGAGTACCTACAGATGTAATATCTTAATTCAAGCCAGTTTGCTACAGTAGTAAAATGATCCTGCAGCAACAGGAAATGTAGGGGTTGATACATTTTTTGTAAGGGAAAATCAAGTCAAAAATGTCAAAGTGGAAATTACAAACTTCACAAGCCTTTTTAAACCTCATGTTTTAAATGTCCTGCACTGCAGGAAAGTTCTCCTGCAACAGGGTGATCAAATTAAGACCCTACATCTGTATTGGGAGTTTTTCTTTGCCTCTGTTGCCTTGGCTAATCCTTTGGGGGTTAGCTTAAAGCCTGGGTTGAAAAGTGCTATACTAATAAAAAATGACTAAAATGTGATTGATTGAAACAGTGTAACAACACGACCTCTGTTTCCCCCAACACTATTCACACTGCTCAGTCATTGGACTTTGTTAAAAACACACAACACTAACACGATGCTAGCAGTGAGAAGTCTTGTCAGAACATGGTGGATGTGTGTTTTTGCATTGTCTGACTGGAGTCTTAAAATAAACCACTTGTATGGTAAGTTCCCCTGAGTCCGTCTGAAGGGACCTGGAGCTTGTGGTTCTGAGGGCCCTCGTTCAGATTTAGGGCCAGTAAATTAGACTGTCTGGTGTACTAGAGATGCCCCTCTCTGACTATTTTTTTCCTCTCTTTCTCGCTCTTCTATCTCCCTTTCTCTTTCTCCTTTCTCTCGCTTTCACGCTCGCTCTCTCCTCCACCTCTCTCTCTATCAGTGGTGCCTGATTTAGGAGTGTTACAAGGGACCGCTGAAGGGTTAGTGGGAGCAGTATATGTGTGTATGTGGGAGGGGTAGAAGTAGGGTATATTTTATTTCCCCCTATCAAGATGGAGGTTAACTCGTAAATCGATTCATTTTCCTGTACTAAGCACATTGTATATGTGTGTGTCTCTCTCGCTGTGTGTTTGTGTGTCTCGCTGTGTGTGTGTGTGTGTGTCTGCCTTTTGTAGTGTGGCTGCCTGTGTGTATAACTCAACTCAGCACGGAGGTTGTTCCCCCAGCAAATAAAAAGCTGATTTTAATGTGTGTCTTGTGTCACAGTGTTGAAAACCTCCTGACAAACGTTCAGGCTCCTTATAGTAACACGGAGACTGTTATGCACGGCTCTCGAATGACAAACCAGACAGAGCTGCCGATCGACTCCCGTCAAGTCAATTTAAGTCCCTTTTCTTCTCCTGGTGGAAATAAATCAAAGGCGGTTCAGAGAGGCAGACACCGGCTTTAAAGAGCACAATCACTTGTAAATTCACTCAAGGAAAAGACACCGTATCTGTGAAATAACTTAAGTTACGGTATATTGCTGTGCGGCGGACTAAGTAATAAAAAAAAACAACTCTGCCAAGTAAAAGGGAGAGATGAAGAGAGAGTGAGAGGGCGAGAGAGTGAGAGAGTGAGAGAGTGAGAGGGCGAGAGAGTGAGAGAGTGAGAGAGCGAGAGAGTGAGAGAGCGAGAGAGTGAGAGAGTGAGAGGGCGAGAGAGTGAGAGAGTGAGAGAGTGAGAGGGCGAGAGAGTGAGAGAGTGAGAGAGTGAGAGAGTGAGAGGGCGAGAGAGTGAGAGAGCAAGAGAGTGAGAGAGAGAGTGAGAGAGTGAGAGAGTGAGAGAGCGAGAGAGCGAGAGAGTGAGAGAGCGAGAGAGAGTGTGAGAGACAAAGAGAGAGAATGTGAGTGAGAGAGAGTGAAAGACAGAGAGAGAGAGAAAGCGAAAGAAAGAGAGAGAAATAAATAAAGAAATATGCAGAGAATGATGTCTTCAATGCTGTTCTTTGTGTCATTGTCTCGTGTGCTTCAAATCAAAATTGTCCTGTGTGCTTCCTGCTTATTTTTGCATTGCCTGTCTGCATTATTTGCCAGCGAAGGGAAACATTCTGCAAAATATTACTGTACATTACTGGAGTGTATCTTCAGAAGCAACAACAAGAAAAACTAGTCTTTAGGACTAAGGTAGCTTAGTCTGTAATTCAGAATGACAATCATACACTGGCCAATCCCTGCAAACCTATTATGTCTGATTATAGACTTTCACAGGTGCATCTCCTGGCTCTGATTATAAAGACTTTCACAGGTGCATCTCTCTCTGTCTGATTATAGACTTTCACAGGTGCATCTCTCTGGAGCTGTCTAATTATGATGACTTTCCCAGGTTTCTCTCTCGGTCTATGAAAAATATACTCTAATCTGAAAAGAGCATAGGCCCATGAGAAGGTGTGTGTGTGTGTGTTATAGGCCTCTAACAACCTTTCACAGAGGGATAAACAAACAGTCAAATCTCTCAGACTCCAACCAAACAACTGAAATACCCACGAGGCCCCTGCAGTTCAGCCCACGGTCACATTCAGTAATAAAGCATGTTATTTGGAGGAGGGTATGCAGGAAAACCACACACACACACACACACACACACACACACACACACACACACACACACACACACACACACACACACACACACACACACACACACAGAGAGAAGAAAGGAAAACAGTGTCTGTGTATAGTCAGTTTAAATGAAAAGGTGTGTACTAAACCCACTAAATACTACTTCAGACATGAATCACACATTGTTGTCCATGAGGGGTTTTCTCCAGTTTGAGTGAAGTCTAAGTTAAGTCTGAGTTATGAGTGGGTTTGTTTCATGTTGGGATTAGTGTGTTAACGGCCTCACCTCTGATTTGCCCTGACTGAAGCAGGCTCCTTTACTGAACTCCTCATAGTTGTGCGCGTGTATATACACACACACACACACAACACACACACACACACACACACACACACACACACACACACACACACACACACACACACACACGCAGACATAGTGTATTCTAGGAATTACCGTAATGCTTTTTAATCATCACTTTTAGAGAGCAATGAACTAAGGTGGTACCAAGTGATTAACAAACCTGGGTAATACTTTCTATGAAGTCCACATGGACAATGCATTTATACATCAGTAGACATGCACTCCTGATGCAGTATAAGTATAGTTATAGACATGCATAAAGACTCATAATTCCATATACCAATAGTCATAATGCATTATAAGTATCATCATAATCACTTAGAATATACTGCAACATAGTGCTTCATAATTGCTGATCACTTCATTATTAGTCAATAATGCTGCATGACCCTTGAGGAAGAAGTGATCAGCAATTATGAAGCACTATGTTGCAGTATATTCTAAGTGATTATGATGATACTTACAATGCATTATGACTTTTGGTATATTATGAGTCTTTATGTGTGTCTAGAACTATACTTATACTGCATTAGGAGTGCATGTCTACTGCTGGATAAACTATGGGAAATGTTATTAAGAAAAATGTCTGAGCTGTGTAAATGTCTGAGCTGTGTGAATGTCTGAGCCGTGTAAATGTCTGAGCCATGTAAATGTCTGAGCCATGTAAATGTCTGAGCCATGTAAATGTCTGAGCCGTGTGAATGTCTGAGCCGTGTGAATGTCTGAGCCGTGTGAATGTCTGAGCCATGTGAATGTTAATGTCTGAGCCATGTGAATGTCTGAGCCGTGTGAATGTGTCTGAGCCATGTGAATGTCTGAGCCGTGTGAATGTCTGAGCCATGTGAATGTCTGAGCCATGTGAATGTTTGAGCCATGTGAATGTCTGAGCCATGTGAATGTCTGAGCCATGTGAATGTTAATGTCTGAGCCATGTGACTGTTAATGTCTGAGCCATGTGAATGTTAATGTCTGAGCCATGTGAATGTTAATGTCTGAGCCATGTGAATGTCTGAGCCATGTGAATGTTAATGTCTGAGCCATGTGAATGTCTGAGCCATGTGAATGTCTGAGCCATGTGAATGTTAATGTCTGAGTCTGTGTGAATGTCTGAGCCGTGTGAATGTCTGAGCCATGTGAATGTTTGAGCCATGTGAATGTTAATGTCTGAGCCATGTGAATGTTAATGTCTGAGCCATGTGAATGTCTGAGCCATGTGAATGTCTGAAATGTCTGAGCCATGTGAATGTCTGAGCCGTGTGAATGTGAATGTCTGAGCCATGTGAATGTTAATGTCTGAGCCATGTGAATGTCTGAGCCGTGTGAATGTGAATGTCTGAGCCATGTGTCTGAGCCATGTGAATGTTAATGTCTGAGCCATGTGAATGTCTGAGCCGTGTGAATGTTAATGTCTGAGCCATGTGTGAATGTCTGAATGTCTGAGCCATGTGAATGTTAATGTCTGAGCCGTGTGAATGTTAATGTCTGAGCCATGTGAATGTCTGAGCCGTGTGAATGTTAATGTCTGAGCCATGTGAATGTTAATGTCTGAGCCATGTGAATGTCTGAGCCATGTGAATGTTAATGTCTGAGCCGTGTGAATGTTAATGTCTGAGCCGTGTGAATGTTAATGTCTGAGCCGTGTGAATGTCTGAGCCGTGTGAATGTCTGAGCCGTGTGAATGTCTGAAATGTCTGAGCCGTGTGAATGTCTGAGCCGTGTCTGAGCCTGTGTGAATGTCTGAGCCGTGTGAATGTCTGAGCCGTGTGAATGTCTGAGCCGTGTGAATGTCTGAGCCGTGTGAATGTCTGAGCCGTGTGAATGTCTGAGCCATGTGAATGTGAATGTCTGAGCCATGTGAATGTCTGAGCCATGTGAATGTCTGAGCCATGTGAATGTCTGAGCCATGTGAATGTCTGAGCCATGTGTTAATGTCTGAGCCATGTGAATGTCTGAGCCATGTGAATGTCTGAGCCATGTGAATGTGAATGTCTGAGCCATGTGAATGTTAATGTCTGAGCCATGTGAATGTCTGAGCCATGTGTCTGAATGTTAATGTCTGAGCCATGTGAATGTTAATGTCTGAGCCATGTGAATGTTAATGTCTGAGCCATGTGAATGTTAATGTCTGAGCCATGTGTGAATGTCTGAGCCATGAATGTTAATGTCTGAGCCATGTGAATGTCTAAATGTCTGAGCCATGTGAATGTTAATGTCTGAGCCATGTGAATGTCTGAGCCATGTGAATGTTAATGTCTGAGCCATGTGAATGTCTGAGCCATGTGAATGTCTGAGCCATGTGAATGAGCCATGTGAATGTTAATGTCTGAGCCATGTGAATGTCTGAGCCATGTGAATGTTAATGTCTGAGCCATGTGAATGTTAATGTCTGAGCCATGTGAATGTTAATGTCTGAGCCATGTGAATGTTAATGTCTGAGCCGTGTGAATGTCTGAGCCGTGTGAATGTCTGAGCCATGTGAATGTCTGAGCCATGTGAATGTTAATGTCTGAGCCATGTGAATGTCTGAGCCGTAATGTCTGAGCCATGTGAATGTCTGAGCCATGTGAATGTCTGAGCCATTAAATGTCTGAGCCGTGTGAATGTCTGAGCCGTGTGAATGTGAATGTCTGAGCCATGTGAATGTTAATGTCTGAGCCATGTGAATGTCTGAGCCGTGTGAATGTGAATGTCTGAGCCATGTGAATGTCTGAGCCATGTGAATGTCTGAGCCGTGAATGTTAATGTCTGAGCCGTGTGAATGTTAATGTCTGAGCCATGTGAATGTTAATGTCTGAGCCGTGTGAATGTTAATGTCTGAGCCGTGTGAATGTTAATGTCTGAGCCGTGTGAATGTCTGAGCCGTGTGAATGTTAATGTCTGAGCCATGTGAATGTTAATGTCTGAGCCATGTGAATGTCTGAGCCGTGTGAATGTCTGAGCCATGTGAATGTTAATGTCTGAGCCGTGTGAATGTTAATGTCTGAGCCGTGTGAATGTTAATGTCTGAGCCGTGTGAATGTCTGAGCCGTGTGAATGTCTGAGCCGTGTGAATGTCTGAGCCGTGTGAATGTCTGAGCCGTGTGAATGTCTGAGCCGTGTGAATGTCTGAGCCGTGTGAATGTCTGAGCCGTGTGAATGTTAATGTCTGAGCCATGTGAATGAAATGTCTGAGCCGTGTGAATGTTAATGTCTGAGCCGTGTGAATGTTAATGTCTGAGCCATGTGAATGTCTGAGCCATGTGAATGTGAATGTCTGAGCCATGTGAATGTCTGAGCCATGTGAATGTTAATGTCTGAGCCATGTGAATGTCTGAGCCATGTGAATGTGAATGTCTGAGCCATGTGAATGTTGAGCCAATGTCTGAGCCATGTGAATGTCTGAGCCATGTGAATGTTAATGTCTGAGCCATGTGAATGTCTGAGCCATGTGAACGTCTGAGCCGTGTGTGAATGTCTGAGCCAATGTCTGAGCCATGTGAATGTCTGAGCCATGTGAATGTCTGAGCCATGTGAATGTCTGAGCCATGTGAATGTCTGAGCCATGTGAATGTCTGAGCCATGTGAATGTCTGAGCCATGTGAATGTTAATGTCTGAGCCATGTGAATGTTAATGTCTGAGCCATGTGAATGTGAATGTCTGAGCCATGTGAATGTCTGAGCCATGTGAATGTCTGAGCCATGTGAATGTCTGAGCCATGTGAATGTCTGAGCCATGTGAATGTCTGAGCCATGTGAACGTCTGAGCCATGTGAACGTCTGAGCCATGTGAATGTCTGAACGCCTGAGCCATGTGAATGTCTGAGCCATGTGAATGTCTGAGCCATGAACGAGCCATGTCTGAGCCATGTGAACGTCTGAGCCATGTGAACGTCTGAGCCATGTGAATGTCTGAGCCATGTGAACGTCTGAGCCATGTGAATGTCTGAGCCATGTGAATGTCTGAGCCATGTGAATGTCTGAGCCATGTGAATGTGAACGTCTGAGCCATGTGAATGTGAACGTCTGAGCCATGTGAATGTCTGAGCCATGTGAATGTCTGAGCCATGTGAATGTCTGAGCCATGTCTGAGCCATGTGAATGTCTGAGCCATGAATGCCATGTGAATGTCTGAGCCATGTGAATGTCTGAGCCATGTGAATGTCTGAGCCATGTGAATGTCTGAGCCATGTGAATGTCTGAGCCATGTGAATGTCTGAGCCATGTGAATGTCTGAGCCATGTGAATGTGAACGTCTGAGCCATGTGAATGTGAATGTCTGAGCCATGTGAATGTCTGAGCCATGTGAATGTCTGAGCCATGTGAATGTGAATGTCTGAGCCATGTGAATGTCTGAGCCATGTGAATGTCTGAGCCATGTGAATGTCTAAGCCATGTGAATGTCTGAGCCATGTGAATGTGAACGTCTGAGCCATGTGAATGTCTGAGCCATGTGAATGTCTGAGCCATGTGAATGTCTGAGCCATGTGAATGTCTGAGCCATGTGAATGTCTGAGCCATGTGAATGTGAATGTCTGAGCCATGTGAATGTCTGAGCCATGTGAATGTCTGAGCCATGTGAATGTCTGAGCCATGTGAATGTCTGAGCCATGTGAATGTCTGAGCCATGTGAATGTGAATGTCTGAGCCATGTGAATGTCTGAGCCATGTGAATGTCTGAGCCATGTGAATGTCTGAGCCATGTGAATGTCTGAGCCATGTGAATGTTTGAGCCATGTGAACGTCTGAGCCATGTGAACGTCTGAGCCATGTGAACGTCTGAGCCATGTGAACGTCTGAGCCATGTGAATGTCTGAGCCATGTGAATGTCTGAGCCATGTGAATGTCTGAGCCATGTGAACGTCTGAGCCATGTGAATGTCTGAGCCATGTGAATGTCTGAGCCATGTGAACGTCTGAGCCATGTGAATGTCTGAGCCATGTGAATGTCTGAGCCATGTGAATGTCTGAGCCATGTGAATGTTATGTCTGAGCCATGTGAATGTCTGAGCCATGTGAATGTCTGAGCCATGTGAATGTGAACGTCTGAGCCATGTGAACGTCTGAGCCATGTGAATGTCTGAGCCATGTGAATGTCTGAGCCATGTGAATGTCTGAGCCATGTGAATGTGAATGTCTGAGCCATGTGAATGTGAATGTCTGAGCCATGTGAATGTCTGAGCCATGTGAATGTGAACGTCTGAGCCATGTGAATGTCTGAGCCATGTGAATGTCTGAGCCATGTGAATGTCTGAGCCATGTGAATGTCTGAGCCATGTGAATGTCTGAGCCATGTGAATGTCTGAGCCATGTGAATGTCTGAGCCATGTGAATGTCTGAGCCATGTGAATGTCTGAGCCATGTGAATGTCTGAGCCATGTGAATGTGAATGTGAATGTCTGAGCCATGTGAATGTCTGAGCCATGTGAATGTGAATGTCTGAGCCATGTGAATGTCTGAGCCATGTGAATGTCTGAGCCATGTGAACGTCTGAGCCATGTGAATGTCTGAGCCATGTGAATGTCTGAGCCATGTGAACGTCTGAGCCATGTGAACGTCTGAGCCATGTGAACGTCTGAGCCATGTGAATGTCTGAGCCATGTGAACGTCTGAGCCATGTGAATGTGAACGTCTGAGCCATGTGAATGTCTGAGCCATGTGAATGTCTGAGCCATGTGAATGTCTGAGCCATGTGAATGTGAACGTCTGAGCCATGTGAATGTCTGAGCCATGTGAATGTCTGAGCCATGTGAATGTCTGAGCCATGTGAATGTCTGAGCCATGTGAATGTCTGAGCCATGTGAATGTCTGAGCCATGTGAATGTCTGAGCCATGTGAACGTCTGAGCCATGTGAACGTCTGAGCCATGTGAATGTCTGAGCCATGTGAATGTCTGAGCCATGTGAACGTCTGAGCCATGTGAATGTTAATGTCTGAGCCATGTGAATGTGAACGTCTGAGCCATGTGAATGTCTGAGCCATGTGAATGTCTGAGCCATGTGAACGTCTGAGCCATGTGAATGTTAATGTCTGAGCCATGTGAATGTGAATGTGAACGTCTGAACCATGTGAATGTCTGAGCCATGTGAACGTCTGAGCCATGTGAATGTCTGAGCCATGTGAATGTCTGAGCCATGTGAATGTCTGAGCCGTGTGAATGTCTGAGCCGTGTGAATGTCTGAGCCGTGTGAATGTCTGAGCCATGTGAATGTCTGAGCCATGTGAATGTCTGAGCCATGTGAATGTCTGAGCCATGTGAATGTCTGAGCCATGTGAACGTCTGAGCCATGTGAACGTCTGAGCCATGTGAATGTCTGGCCATGTGCCATGTGAATGTGAATGTGAATGTCTGAGCCATGTGAACGTCTGAGCCATGTGAATGTCTGAGCCATGTTAATGTCTGAGCCATGTGAATGTCTGAGCCATGTGAACGTCTGAGCCATGTGAATGTCTGAGCCATGTGAATGTCTGAGCCATGTGAATGTCTGAGCCATGTGAACGTCTGAGCCATGTGAATGTCTGAGCCATGTCTGAGCCGTGTGAATGTCTGAGCCATGTGAACGTCTGAGCCATGTGAATGTCTGAGCCATGTGAATGTCTGAGCCATGTGAACGTCTGAGCCATGTGAATGTCTGAGCCATGTGAATGTCTGAGCCATGTGAATGTCTGAGCCATGTGAATGTGAATGTGAATGTCTGAGCCATGTGAACGTCTGAGCCATGTGAATGTCTGAGCCATGTGAATGTCTGAGCCATGTGAATGTCTGAGCCATGTGAATGTCTGAGCCATGTGAATGTCTGAGCCATGTGAACGTCTGAGCCATGTGAATGTGAATGTGAATGTCTGAGCCATGTGAATGTCTGAGCCATGTGAATGTCTGAGCCATGTGAACGTCTGAGCCATGTGAATGTCTGAGCCATGTGAATGTCTGAGCCATGTGAATGTGAATGTGAATGTCTGAGCCATGTGAATGTCTGAGCCATGTGAATGTCTGTCTGAGCCATGTGAATGTCTGAGCCATGTGAATGTCTGAGCCATGTGAATGTCTGAGCCATGTGAATGTCTGAGCCATGTGAATGTCTGAGCCATGTGAATGTCTGAGCCATGTGAATGTCTGAGCCATGTGAATGTCTGAGCCATGTGAATGTCTGAGCCATGTGAATGTCTGAGCCATGTGAATGTCTGAGCCATGTGAATGTCTGAGCCATGTGAATGTCTGAGCCATGTGAATGTCTGAGCCATGTCTGAGCCATGTGAATGTCTGTGAGCCATGTGAATGTCTGAGCCATGTGAATGTCTGAGCCATGTGAATGTCTGAGCCGTGTGAATGTCTGAGCCGTGTGAATGTCTGAGCCGTGTGAATGTCTGAGCCGTGTGAATGTCTGAGCCGTGTGAATGTCTGAGCCGTGTGAATGTCTGAGCCGTGTGAATGTCTGAGCCGTGTGAACGTCTGAGCCGTGTGAACGTCTGAGCCGTGTGAACGTCTGAGCCGTGTGAATGTCTGAGCCATGTGAATGTCTGAGCCATGTGAATGTCTGAGCCGTGTGAATGTCTGAGCCGTGTGAATGTCTGAGCCGTGTGAATGTCTGAGCCGTGTGAATGTCTGAGCCGTGTGAATGTCTGAGCCGTGTGAACGTCTGAGCCGTGTGAACGTCTGAGCCGTGTGAACGTCTGAGCCGTGTGAATGTCTGAGCCGTGTGAATGTCTGAGCCATGTGAATGTCTGAGCCATGTGAATGTCTGAGCCATGTGAATGTCTGAGCCATGTGAATGTCTGAGCCATGTGAATGTCTGAGCCATGTAAATGTCTGAGCCATGTGAATGTGAATGTGAATGTCTGAGCCATGTGAATGTGAATGTCTGAGCCGTGTGAATGTCTGAGCCATGTGAATGTCTGAGCCATGTGAATGTGAATGTGAATGTCTGAGCCATGTGAATGTGAATGTGAATGTCTGAGCCATGTGAATGTCTGAGCCATGTGAATGTCTGAGCCATGTGAATGTCTGAGCCATGTGAATGTGAATGTGAATGTCTGAGCCATGTGAATGTCTGAGCCGTGTGAATGTGAATGTGAATGTCTGAGCCATGTGAATGTGAATGTGAATGTCTGAGCCATGTGAATGTGAATGTGAATGTCTGAGCCATGTGAACGTCTGAGCCATGTGAATGTGAATGTGAATGTCTGAGCCATGTGAATGTCTGAGCCATGTGAATGTCTGAGCCATGTGAATGTGAATGTGAATGTCTGAGCCATGTGAATGTCTGAGCCATGTGAATGTCTGAGCCATGTGAACGTCTGAGCCATGTGAATGTCTGAGCCATGTGAATGTCTGAGCCATGTGAATGTCTGAGCCATGTGAACGTCTGAGCCATGTGAATGTCTGAGCCATGTGAATGTCTGAGCCATGTGAATGTCTGAGCCATGTGAATGTCTGAGCCATGTGAACGTCTGAGCCATGTGAACGTCTGAGCCATGTGAACGTCTGAGCCATGTGAATGTCTGAGCCATGTAAATGTCTGAGCCATGTGAATGTCTGAGCCATGTGAATGTCTGAGCCATGTGAACGTCTGAGCCATGTGAACGTCTGAGCCATGTGAACGTCTGAGCCATGTGAATGTCTGAGCCATGTGAATGTCTGAGCCATGTGAACGTCTGAGCCATGTGAATGTCTGAGCCATGTGAATGTCTGAGCCATGTGAACGTCTGAGCCATGTGAATGTCTGAGCCATGTGAATGTCTGAGCCATGTGAACGTCTGAGCCATGTGAATGTCTGAGCCATGTGAACGTCTGAGCCATGTGAACGTCTGAGCCATGTGAATGTCTGAGCCAAAACCTGCCATCTTATCCTCCAACGGTTTAATAAAGGTTAAATAAAATAAAATCCTCCAACGGAGACATTTCCTTTTAAGTGCCTAATTGTCCTTTCATCCACTGTATTTAATAAAAATACAATAATTATGCATACATGTGTATAGATGATGTAATGTACCATGTTTGACCATGATTGTGTTTAGTGTCTCAACTCAATTTGAACGGTCCACAATGTAGTTAAAAAAATCTGTATTTTATATTATTGTGGAGTGATATTTAAATACACTTCACTCACTCACAAACACACACACACACACACACACACACACACACACACACACACACACACACACACACACACACACACACACACACACACACACACACACACACACACACACACACACACACACACACACACACACACACACACACACACAAAAACAGAGGAAAGGAAAACAGTGTCTGTGTATAGTCAGTTTAAATGAAAGGTGTGTACTAAACCCACTAAATTCAGACATAAATCCACCTACTTCAGACATAAATCACACATGGTTGTCCATGAGGGGTTTTCTCCAGTTTGAGTGAAGTCTAAGTTAAGTCTGAGTTATGAGTGGGTTTGTTTCATGTTGGGATGAGTGTGTTAACGGCCTCACCTCTGACTTCCCCCGACTGAAGCAGGCTCCTTTAGTGAACTCATCACAGTGCCACTCCGCCTCCTGTCAACACAAAAAATAACATTAGAAACACAAGATACTGGTGTTAAACTGCATTAGAAACAGACACTGAAACAGCATGGCACAATGGAAACACATAGGCATTAAACGAAGAGAAAATTAAACATTGGGCAAAAAAATATGAACTGTTCATTAACACCATTGTAAACCAAAAAAAAGATCAGCTTTTAGAAACACTCAATAAACTGATACTTGAGCAGTAGACAACAGTTTAGTAATGAACAATGACAACATTCTACAATAGCCGTTTTCTGTAGGCAGGTATACCACATCACATAGTTTTAAATACGGTGTAGACTATTTCCTCCAGTCTTGAGTTGGTTTGACCAGGTGGTATAGTATCGGCCACTACAACCAACCTCTTTCCCTTTCCCATTCATTTATATGGCTGTGGTTCATCGACCCACACAGAGGCTGAATGAATACATCCTACACAGCAGACCGCATCCTATCGGTGTACCAGTGCACGTTAAATATGAACACTGAATTCAATTAACGCGCCCACCCACCAGGGCTCATTCCAGACACGAGGGAGCGAGCACAGAGACGGATGACAATGTGATTTACACCAGGGGAGAAAATGAGGGATACTTAGACATGAGAGAGCGAGCACAGAACTGAATGTCAATGTGATTTACATGGGAGGAAATGTTGAGATGCTTTTCACGTTTTTACTAGCAGAGAGGACTTAGGAGATAAAACCTAAGCCTGTCCTCTAAGGATGAGAATTCAATACACTCTGATTCCTCAACTGTAATTTCACTTCTGGTCCTCCAGGGGGTTTTCATTGATAAAGGTTCTGTAGTAATGGAATGAAATGACTGCTGGCGTCAAGCCAGTGAAACGATGGATGGACAGAGGAGGAGAACAGCCATTACCGCCCCTCCAAGAGATTAGGGAGTGAATTGAAAGTTTCTGTAATAATTACTGTACCGCTGTAACTTAATGTACCACTCCGGGAGTTTATGAACCACTTGCTAGCTATCAGTCCCATTGTAATTGTATGTTTCACTGTAACTCTAGACCACCTTCCCCAATCATTCATTCAGCCAGGTAAATCATGGAGAGCAGTTTCTATTTTTACAATATGGTAAACTACTTGAGGGAACTTTATACTGTATGGGTACTTTTTTTTTTTAGGATATAAAATAAATCGTGTTTTCATCTTAAATATACTCTATATTTCAACTTTGTATAAGGACGAAATGAGGGGAAGGTAGCCTAATGAGTTGAAACCACCTTTTACATTAAGAACCTGTTAAACTATACCAAACACATTATTATAATGTTTCCATCTGATTCAGGATTGAAAGTTGTATATCAGCTGTATATCGTGCAGACAGAAAGAGAGGTAAAGTTGAAACCCCTCAGCAGAAACGTTCTTTCATTTCCTCCTCAGACAGGAACAGTGCACTGAAATTCTCCTCCGTGGTTTTTATGAGGAAGCCTTAACTCCACCGTCCCAATGGCCTCAAAGAAGTAACAGGAAGTAGAGATATTGCACGCACACACACACACGTGCACACGCACAGGTAGCCTAGAGGTTAGCGCATTGGGCCATTAACTCAAAGTTTCCTGGTTTGAAACCGGGGCCGGCAAGGTGAAAAAATCTGTTGCTGTCTCAGGGAGAGTTGGGATGTGGAAAAAAACACACTTGTGTGTAACAGGACAAAATATAAGCACCCCCCTAATAATTATTATTATTATTATTACCCACACACCTGGCAGGTTCACGTGGGAACAGGAGGCGGGAGAAGGGGGGATGAGAAGGAGAAAGAAAATAGGATAGAGGCCCAGCATAAAGTGGAGGGAAGCAGAAGGTGGTGGATTGTGTGTGTGCATGTGTGCGTGGCCACCACTCAGCTGTATCTGTCAGGATGCCAGATGACATTCCAGGCCAAAGCTAGCTATTTTAGGGACAGTGCTCCTCTGACACAAACCACACATAAGCACTAGCAGCTCAGCATGCCAACCCAGCTTGCACAGCACTGGCTGTCCCTATGAGTAGGCTGTGTGTGTGCAGTATGTGCTCTCAAAAATTACAGGGAAAATACCAAAAAGTTTGGTCTAACTTTCACTGGTCCGTCTGTGATATGGTATTAGATAGTAATGATGAAGTAACATAATCAATAATATTACGAAAGAGCTTTGTGGGCACTAACGGATTCAATAAAACAAATCATTACTCATTCAAATTTATTATAATAATCAAATATAAATAGAAAAATTCAGAAGAGATTCAAAACTCATACTTATTCCACTTTCAAAAACGGCTACTATAATAAAATATGAAGTGAATATTATCCATCTTTCCTAAAAACCAGTAATATATTGGCATCATTTACCACCTCCCACACCCCAGTACCTCAGTGCCAAGACATCAAATGGGCCAGAATACCTAGCCGTGCATCGATGCAAAGTCCAGAACCAAAATCTTAAAACATTAAACACCCATTACAACCCTATTATTTAGCCTCACTGTACTCTGCAGACGAAATAGCTCTCTTAAAGTGAAATTTAATCTCTAGTGTGCTGACATTTATTCTAATTATCAGCTCTCAACTTTAGGTCTCTGATACACAGCCCTTTTTTAGTTAGAAAGAAAAGCTGCTTTTCAGAAGTATCTACTGGTCTGAAAGCAGCTGTAGGGCATAATCACATGCAGGCATTCAGTGTTTGGGACTTAAAGTGATTTGAATCTGGAGATATGCATGTTCTCTCTGCCCACCCTCTCTCTTCACTACACTGTCCTCAGTACTGTTTGATAACCAAGAGATGAGCCTTTGTGCAGAGACCATGTGTGTGTCTTTACTACTAAGAGGCCCATTGTTACCCTAAGGTGGGTGTTAGGGAGAGACAGAGAGAGCATGGTCAGAGGACAGACAGAGGGAGAGAGAAACAGAAGGGTGGCAGAAAAAGAGATTGGGTGAGAGAGAGAGAGAGAGAGAGAGAGAGAGAGAGAGAGGGAGAGAGAGAGATAGAGAGACAGAGAGAGCATGGTCAGAGGACAGACAGAGGGAGAGAGAAACAGAAGGGTGGCAGAAAAAGAGATCGGGTGAGAGAGAGAGAGAGAGAGAGAGAGAGAGAGAGAGAGAGAGAGAGAGAGAGAGAGAGAGAGAGAGAGAGAGAGAGAGGGGGAGATATTGGGGGGACATAACATAGCATAGGACAGGGACTTAGGCAGAGAGAGAAAAGGGAGAGCAAGGAAGAGGAATGGAAAGACAGAGAGAAAAACAGAGAAGTGTTCTTCTCCCCAGACACCCAGACATGATAGCATCTATTTTGCATAAAGAGAGCCACACGTTATGTCTAGAGTAGATACTGTCTAGGGACTCCTTCGTAAGACTAGGACATTATGAGGAGAGACAGAGAGCAGAGACATCTGTATCTGTTCGAAATGTCTTTTGACCGTTTTTTTGTTGTCGCGACATTTAGAATTCTGACTGATGTCTGGCTGATGTAAGCTGATGAAAGGTTCTGACAAGAAATTGGCCCTGAAGTCATGTTAAAATATGTGTCTGTTTCACAACAATCCCAGATAGTTACAGTCATCAGAGCAGAGCTGTCAGTCAACATGCAGGTAGGGTATTTAAAATCTTAATAGGGTATGTTTTAATTGACTGAGAAACATCCTAACTCCACAGAGACTGTCGTCTCACCCTAATGTATGACATCAAATATGAAGGTGTTCAGTATACACAGGGCAGACAGTCAATTAGTCACTATCAGTGTGAACATTGACCATCATCCAGGGTCAAACCATTAGTTTCCGAACCCCATCACCCCTCTCAGCCACTTTAATGGACCAGTCCAAGTTATTATTGAGTGTGCTGTGTATCTCTATTCTGTGCCCCCATTCCACTGACTCAGTCCTCTGTATTATTCCATGCATTTAAATGGAGGAGTTATCCCGACTTGGCCAATTTAAAGAAGCTGTGCTATTGAAGCTAACAGAGGTGTTCCGTTAGTGCTTGCTAAGCAGGGGTAATTGTCTCTCAGACAGAAAGTGTGATGGGAAGAGAGAAGCTGCTGAAATACAACACACTGGGAACTTATTTTGCATCTTGCATTAGATGTCTTCATTATAGCAAAAAATGATGTTTCATGGCATATGTGCTATTTATTTCACATACTGCACTCCACATTGAATGTGAACAATGCTACTGCTACTACAGAACTTGTCCAGCAATAATTGCCTAATGCTTCGATCCACAACACTGAAAAACTAGACTGCCTCTGTGTTCCAGTTTACATTTTCTGTGTCAGAGGAAATAGCCTACTAATGAAGGATTTAAAGTCTCTCATGTCTCTCATAAGGCCATTATATTAACGATAGAACAGAGGGAGAGAGAAGAGAAAGAGAGAGAGAAACAGGACAGGAAGGAAGGAACACTGAGGTCTAGAACCCAGGTGATCATCCATCACCGTGAGCAACACAATGGGATGTGAACACAATGCAGACAGAGAGCAGGTAATTCATCAAGGCAGTGCTACGTCCAACCCACAGCAGCTACTGTACAGGGTGTACAGGGTGCCAAGGCTAACTCTGCTGACTGGGGTTGGCAAGGGGTGAGTGTAGGACAGTGAGAGGGTAGGGGGTAAGGCTAGGAGGTAGAAGGGGGTAAGGGGTGGTGTATTGACATAGGGATTGTTCACACTAGACATGCTAGTCATTGCAGAGTAGGCCTACTTTACCTGATGCCAGATTCTATATAAACCAGATTCTGAGTGTGTGTTTGTGTTGTAAAAACACTCTATCTGATGGCAATCAGAAACTTCTCAGAAACTTTTCACTTCAAATCATTGTTTTGCTTTGTATTCTGAGAGTGTTTACAACACGAAAACAGTTCATCAGACAAAGTACTATCTCTCGCCTGAGTCGTCTGTACCCTTCCTGTTCATAGCCCCAATTGAAGAGATAATCCATGGGGAATGCAATCAAAGACACACAGAAATTGCAAAAGAGTTCTCTCGCTCTCGCTCTCGCTCGCTCTCTCTCTCTCTCTCTCTCTCTCTCTCTCTCTCTCTCTCTCTCTCTCTCGCTTTCTCGCTTTCTCGCTTTCTCGCTTTCTCGCTTTCTCGCTTTCTCGCTTTCTCGCTTTCTCGCTTTCTCTCTCTTCATCTCCAATGTTATCCCTTCTTCTCAGAGCAGAGGACTTCACTTCTCTCCCTTGTGCTTTTCTAAAACCTTGACTTTATTGTTCATTACAGCCAGGGAGTAGGAAGAGAGAGGGGGAGAGAAGGAGGGAGGGAAGAAGAGCATTTTGCTGAGGTAACAGAGGCCAGTGAGATTATGATAGCAGGCCTCAGCCAGTATCGATCTCCTGGTGAACTCTATATCTGCAGTACCACAGGACAGACAGAAGGCAGTTAGCTGGCTAGCAGCACATCAACTGCCACCGCTCTCTGAAACTCCAAACAACACAACACTGCCAAGATGCTCCAGGTTTCATTTTAAGTGATGAGGGTTAGTTTGAGGGAAAATTAGAGAGATTTCAATCAATAAAGCCAGAAAAACATTCTAGAGTGCTGGTTTATTTTTCCTTCATACATTGAAGGATGACCTTGGCTGTTTTGACATGCTCATAAATATATTTCCTTGGTTCATAAAGGATTACGTCTGAGCATTGATTAAACATCAAATGGTAATTCTACCTCGTCTCTTCTTGTAAAAAAAAAGAAATCATGTACGGCATAGCTCTCAGCACTGAGCTTCATCAAGACACACAAGACACGAGAGTGTAGTTTTGTAGGTCATTTCCCACAGCAGACTACTTGATTTTTTCAACAACAATGTAGACAAGTAATTCAACTAAACCTGTGAGTATTCTGGTAGTGCATTCTTTCTAGGAATGTATTATTTACTCGTTTATTTGTTAGGGACCATGTACAACATGCCATTGCGCCAGATTTAGCTAGATAGTACATTTTCATCTGTAGTTCCCGTATTGCGGTTTCATAAACAATATTCCCATCACAAATCAACTTGATCCATCTTTAATGCTCTTAATATGAGCTGAGAGGCACCAGCAGGGGAGACTTCCTTCATAATGAAACCTAACACAGAAAGAATATAAGCCATGCCAAGGACGCCAAGGATGCAAATCTCATTGCAATGAAAATAATTGTATCTTTTAAAGAGAGGAGAGGGGAAATTAAAACAAGAGGAGGGGGTAAAGGGTAGTGGAGCTGATGGACAAAGCAGAAGATGTCACGCCCTGATCTGTTTCACCTGTCTTTGTGATTGTCTCCACCCACCTCCAGGTGTCACCCGTTTTCCCACGGTATTTATTCCTGTGTTCTCTGTTTGTCTGTTGCCAGTTCGTCTTGTCTTGTCAACCAGCGTGTTTTTCTGTGCTCCTGCCTTTTCCTTGCCTCTGTTTTTCTAGTCCTCCTGGTTTTGACCTTTTGCCTGCCCTGACTCTGAGCCCACCAGCCTGACCAATCAGCCTGCCCTTACCTTGAGCCTGCCTGCCTCCTTGTACCATTTGGAACTTTGACCTGGTTACTGAACTTTTGCCTGACCTCGACCTGCCTCTTGCCTGCCCCTTGTTGTTTAATAAATATCAGAGACTCTAACCATCTGCCTCCTGTGTCTTAATCTGGGTCTCGCCCTGTGTTGTTATAGTACGAACTGGCCATGACTGACCCAGCAGACTTGAACCCTGCAGGGAGGAGCTACTTCAGAACCTTATGGAATGGTTCCAATCTCTGGCAGAACGGGGTTCAAGGCGTTAATGGAGCAGGTCTGTGAATTATCTCACAGGCAGCATTCCACATCTGAGACCTCCCAGTCACTCAGTAACCCACCTACCATTGGTGGGTTTGTTCAGCCTACCCCATTTCCCCCGAGAACCCCGCATACCTCCTCCGGAGCGATATACTGGGGATCCTGGAACCTGCCGGGCGTTTTTTTCCCAGTGTTCCCTTATTTTTGAGCTACAGCCATCTTCGTTCCTTTTGGATCGGTCGAAGATAGCGTATCTTATTATGCTAATGTCTGGAAGGGCACTCTCCTGGGCTACAGCTGTTTGGGAGCAACAATCCGGTGTTTGCTATTATCTGTAGGATTTTATGGCAGAGGTGAGGAAGGTGTTCGATTCTCCTGTGCATGGGAGGCGGCCCGAAAACTACTGAAATTAAATCAGAACTTCCATAGTGTGGCAGACTACGCAATAGATTTTCGCACATTGGCCACCGAGAGTGCCTGGAATCCGGAGGTCCTGTTCAATACCTTCACAGACTATCAGAGGAGATAAAAGACGAGCTAGCAGCCCGGGAGTTACCTTTGGACCTCGATTCCCTCATCGCCCTTACCATTAGGATTGATGGGCGTCTACCAGAACTCAGGAATGAGAGGAGCTCAGGTCTCGGCAACACTCGTTCATCTGCTGCTGCTTGCTCACCTCCGAAGGAACCCGGACGTCCCCGAAGGCTACATTTCTGAGAAGATCCGAAGCCACCCGAGCTCCCTCGAATCATGGGCGATGGGTCTGTCAGATACACTGGAACCTATGCAACTGGGCAGAGCTAGATTATCGCCTAGGGAACGTTCACGTAGGCTAAGCTTCAATAGTTGTCTGTATTGTGGCGCTGCGAGGAATTAAATAGCCACCTGCCCAGTAAAGAGACCTGACTCATTAGTAGGTACGAGTACACTGGTGAGCCAGACTGGGAATTCACTAATTCCCATTACCCAAACTCCTTTTTTTTGTGATCCTGCTGTGGGGAGACCAGTCTAAATCTCTCCGGGTGCTGATTGACCCTGGGGCAGATGAGAGTTTTATGGACGCTATCCTGGTATCCGAAATAGGTATCTCCACTTAACTCATCTCCGTTCCCAAGAATGACAGGGCACTGGACGGCCGCTCCATTGGAAGAGTCACGCACAGCACAGTTTCCATTAATCTGCGGGTATCTGGAAATCACAATGAGTCAATACAGCGTCTCCTCAGTGAGTCTCCCCACATCCCTGTTGTTTTGAGATTTCCTTGGCTCCAGAAGCACAACCTCAATATTGACTGGACCATTGGTTAATTCCTGGGTTGGAGCCTGTTCTGTCATTCACATTGCTTGAAGGCGACGAAGCCTACCCTGGAACGTCCACCTCCAGGGTTAAGTCCAAGCCTCGGATCTCTCTGCTGTTCCCGCAGAGTACCATGACCTCCTGGAGGTTTTCAGCAAGGCTTATGCTACCTCCCTTGCTCCACACCGTTCTTACGATTGTGCTATTGACCTCCTCCCAGGCACCACACCGCCTCGAGGCTGGCTATATTCCCTGTCTGGCCCTGAGACCAAGGCCATGGGGGAGCACATTGAGGACTCTCTGGCTACTGGGAGTATTCACCCTTCTGCCTCTCCTGCCGGCGCAGGGTTCTTCTTTGTGGGGAAGAAGGACAAGACCCTGCGTCCATGTATTGAATTCCGGGGCCTCAGTGACATCACGATCAAGAATCGTTACCCTCTACCACTCCTATCCTCGGTTTTCGCACCTCTCCAGGAGGCTACCATATTTTCCAAACTGGACCTTCGGAATGCCTACCACCTTGTTTGAATACGCAAAGGAGACGAGTGGAAGACGGCCTTCAACACTGCCAGTGGACACTATGAGTACCTTATCATGCCGTACGTTCCCGCTGTCTTCCAAGCCCTGGTCAACAATGTGCTCCGGGACATGTTGAATCGTTTTGTATTTGTCTACCTCTATGACATCCTGGTTCTCTCTTGTTCTGCCCAAGAACACGTTCTCCATGTTCGACAAGTCCTTCAGCGCCTCCTGGAGAATCAGTTGTTCGTAAAAGTAGAGAAGTGTGAGTTCCTCCGCTCCACTATCTCCTTTCTGGGATACGTCATCGCTGAAGGGAATGTCCAAATGGATCCAGAAAATTTGAGAGCGGTGATGGATTGGCCCAACCCATGTCCAGGGTGCAGCTACAACGGTTTCTGTGGTTTGCTAATTTCTACCGCCGTTTTATTCGGGGCTACAGCACCCTAGCGGCTCCCCTCTCTGCGCTCACCTCTCCCAAGGTACCGTTCACATGGTCCCCAGCAGTGGACAGGGCTTTTGTGGATCTGAAACAGCGATTCACTACTTTCCTCATCCATCTGGACCCGACCCGTCAGTTTGTGGTTGAGGTTGACGCTTCCGATGTGGGAGTGGGGGCCATCCTTTCCCAGCGTTCTGTCCAGGACCAAAAGCTTCATACCGGTGCCTTCATGTCCCATTGTATCAACTCTTTGGAAAGGAACTATGACGTTGGGAACTGGGAACTCCTGGCTGTTAAGATGGCTCTGGAGGAGTGGAGACACTGGCTGGAAGGGGCCGACCATCCATTTTGGGTGTAGACTGATCATAAGAATTTAGAATACCTTCCCACTGCCAAGCACCTTAACTCGAGGCAAGCCCGTTGGGCCCTGTTATTCACCAGGTTCAATTTCACCATCTCCTACTGCCCAGGATCCAAAAATGTGAAGCCAGAGGCCCTCTCTTGCCTGTACAGTTCCGCTGCCACACCCTCTGAATCTGAGACCATCCTCCCTGCCTCATGTCTTGCGGCTTCAGTTGTCTGTGGTATTGAGACCCCGGTCCGCAAGGCACAACATTCCCAGGGGGGCTAACCGGATGTTTGTCCCTGATTCAGCCTGGCCTCAGGTCCTGGAATGGGCTCACTCCTCCAGGCTTACCTGTCATCCTGGTGCCCCTCATACCCTGGCTTTCATCCAACAACGCTTCTGTTAGCCCACTATGGCTCCTGATGTCTCAGCCTTAGTCGCCGCATGCACTGTGTTTACTCAAAATAGGACTCTGCGGCAAGCTCCGTCTGGCCTCGTTCACCTACTCCTTGTTCCTCATCGCCCCTGGTCCCATATTTCCCTGGATTTTGTCACTGGGCTTCCCCCGTCAGATGGCAACACCACCACCCGTTTTCCCCATTATTCCCAGGGTATTTGTTCCTGTGTTCTCTGTTTGTCTGTTGCCAGTTCGTCTTGTCTTGTCAACCAGCGTGTTTGTCCGTGCTCCTGCTTTTTCCTTGCCTCTGTTTTTCTAGTCCTCCTGGTTTTGACCTTTTGCCTGCCCTGACTCTGAGCCCACCAGCCCGCCTGCCTGACCAATCAGCCTGCCCTTACCTTGAGCCTGCCTGCCTCCTTGTACCGTTTGGAACTTTGACCTGGTTACTGAACTTTTGCCTGTCCTCAACCTGCCTCTTGCCTGCCCCTTGTTGTTTAATAAATATCAGAGACTCAAACCATCTGCCTCCTGTGTCTGCATCTGGGTCTCGCCCTGTGGCATTATAGAAGAAGGTAAATGAGGAGAGGATAAGAAAAGAGAGGAGAGCAGGAAAGAGGAGAAGAGACGTGAAGAGGGGGAGAGTTAGAAGAGAGAGAGAGAAGAGGACAGGGGGAGAGGAAAATTACAAGAAGAAAGGAGAGAAGAGACGAAGAGAAAAATAGAAGATGGTAGCAACCAAAGTAGAACCAAATCTCACAATAGCACTCCGACCACTTCAGCTGAGCCCTGTTTTTTTTAGATAGGTAGCTCCTTAACTCTCTAGCCTAAAACCCTGTTCCAGTCAGATGCAAAGCAGCCTCTAGACTCAGGGTCAGGGGTTTAAATTGGCAGTTGGCCCGTGGTCCAGATTACCAAGGCTTTCTCTCTTTGGAGATGGGGCCTGCCTGGGGCGAAGGAGGGTTGATAAGGGCTAGAGGAATCTACACTGAGTGAGGGATGAGATAAAGGCTAAGAGGGATGGATGAAGGGATGGGGGAGGATGAGAGAAGAAGGGATGGGATGAAGCATCTTTAATAACCAGCCCTGTCCCAGTGAGCACCAACAAAAGAGTGACTCCCCATGGATCTCTGCCTTTCTCTATGGGGGGTATCTCTTTTCTTATCTCTCTGTCTCACTCTACCTCACTTTCTTTCTCTCATCTCTGTCTATTATGATCTCCGATCTCTTTTTCCTCTATTCTTCCCTCTCCTCGTCTTCTTCATGTCTTTTGTTCTCTCTCTCTCTCTCTCCCCAACCCCCCTCCCCCATTCTCTCTATTCTCCCCTGGTCTTTGAGGGTGTAAACAGCCAGTGTCTATCCTCTGTCCAGAGCATCAGTAAACTGCCAGTGTCTAGCCTCTGTCCAGAGCATCAAAGGAGCCTGCTGTTTCCCCCCAGGAAGAGATCCAGATAAACCTCTAACGTGTCAATGTTTGACTGGTTACTCACTGGGCTACACGATTCTTAGCCCCACAGGGGGTAAGTACACACATACAGCCTTCAGCCATGGAAATCAAGGAGAAAGGAGGGAGCATGCTGGGGTAATGGTTACTATGCCATTGTGGGATGAAGGGATGAAGGGAGGGAAAGAGCTACAATTATACTGTACAGTATGTTTACAAATATCACTTTGCACTGCTCAAACACATGCTATTGCTTTCAACATCAAAGGTTGACAAAAAAAGATAAGAGATATTATTTTATAGCATAATTTTAATAACACATTTTTAAAAATCAAATAATCAATTTGCTTGATTCAATTGATTTGGTTTTGTGCTGCCAGTCTTAACTAAGAAGAGATTGAGCATCTGAGAATGAGCATCTGTGCTTCTTCCTCTGGCAGGCAGAACACAAGGTGCAAATAACTTAGCAAACTGCAAAAATACTATCGTCATGCAGCAGAACAGAATGGGTCTGGACCACAGGAACTTCACACGTGGTTTTAGGAGCTGTGTTAGACATACACGTATAGGGAATTAACACTGACTGCAGAGAAGACTACAGTTAGACAGGTGGGGCATTAAGACTGACTGAAAAGAAGACTACAGTTAGACAGGTGGGGCATTAACACTGACTGAAAAGAAGACTACAGTTAGACAGGTGGGGCATTAACACTGACTGAAGAGAAGACTACAGTTAGACAGATGGGGCATTAAGACTGACTGAAAAGAAGACTACAGTTAGACAGGTGGGGCATTAAGACTGACTGAAGAGAAGACTACAGTTAGACAGGTGGGGCATTAAGACTGACTGAAGAGAAGACTACAGTTAGACAGGTGGGGCATTAAGACTGACTGAAGAGAAGACTACAGTTAGACAGGTGGGGCATTAAGACTGACTGAAGAGAAGACTACAGTTAGACAGATGGGGCATTAATACTGACTGAAGAGAAGACTACAGTTAGACAGGGGGGCATTAACACTGACTGAAGAAGACATTAAGACTGACTGAAGAAAAGAAGACTACAGTTAGACAGATGGGGCATTAAGACTGACTGAAGAGAAGACTACAGTTAGACAGGTGGGGCGTTAAGACTGACTGAAGAGAATACTACAGTTAGACAGGTGGGGCATTAAGACTGACTGAAAAGAAGACTACAGTTAGACAGGTGGGGCATTAACACTGACTGAAGAGAAGACTACAGTTAGACAGATGGGGCGTTAACACTGACTGAAGAGAAGACTACAGTTAGACAGGTGGGGCATTAACACTGACTGAAAAGAAGACTACAGTTAGACAGATGGGGCATTAACACTGACTGAAGAGAAGACTACAGTTAGACAGGTGGGGCATTAACACTGACTGAAAAGAAGACTACAGTTAGACAGGTGGGGCATTAAGACTGACTGAAGAGAAGACTACAGTTAGACAGGTGGGGCATTAACACTGACTGCAGAGAAGACTACAGTTAGACAGGTGGGGCATTAAGACTGACTGAAGAGAATACTACAGTTAGACAGGTGGGGCATTAAGACTGACTGAAGAGAAGACTACAGTTAGACAGATGGGGCATT